>NC_056726.1:1111234582-1111409582 GCF_019279795.1 Protopterus annectens
AGTTACTGAAGAGCAGAGTTAAAACTGCCAGTTCAAGTTAATATACCTACAATACAGTTTAAATCAAAAAAAAAACTGTATTTATTTTATAAAGTGCAGATAAAGGTATTTAGAAATTCTCTTATCGTCCAGTTGAATATAACCAAGTTCTTAGGGCCATTGAGGTTTTAAGCGAAAATATTTCACACTGTACCACTTAAATAGGCAAGGACAGGAAATCAAAGAATGTGGCTACCCCCACCTGTAATTACTAGCAAATAACAAAATTCAGCAAACACTAACTTCAGTTCAAGTTACTGAAGAGCAGAGTTAAAACTGCCAGTTCAGTTAATATTCCTACAACACAGTTTAAATCAAATTAAATGCTGTATTTTTTTTTTAAAAAAGTGCAGATAAAGGTACTTAAATTCTCTTATACGTCCAGTTGAATATAACCAAGTTCTTAGCTGGCCAAAGCTGAGGTTTTTAAGCACTTTGGTTGTTTTCACCTGCTAGCTCTACTTGTATTACCTGGTAGCTTCCTGCATGTGTTGTGCTTCCTTTTTCCTTCTGTATCCTCAGGGGGAGCGGCGCGCACACAAGTGCAAACACGCTCACAGCAGCTCACACGCATGGATACATGCTTAGATGGACTACAACTTGCTTATTCAGATTAAAACGCGTGCACACCAGTGCAAACAAGCTTACAGGTCTTTAAACAGCCTTATACATGCTTACTCCATAGCGTGCACTCACGCTTCCCACATACGCCTCTGTCTTACTGAGGTTTGGGCACGCACATGCGCGCATACCCACTCAGCAAGAAACTTTGGTGTTATCCACAGTAAACACCTTCCATTTCTTGGCTTTTCCTGGCCTAACTGTTGACACACCTCTTTCCATGATATCTAACTGACACATAACACATGCCACTGTCCTCCAATGAGCTGCACTACTTTCATACATACCCCCTTGTGATGTCACCTATCTCCTACTCTGTTCCTCCCCATATCCAACTCCTACACTCCACTGACAGTGCTCATTTGCTATGTAAAAGTGTGATTCACTATCCTAACACTCATTTACATAGGATTGCCTACTAATGCTTGGTTACATGTCTTACACTGGGCTTCTCCTCTTAGCAACCCCTACATGGTGGCCATGATGTCTTCAGCCTGCTATTCCCTTACATTGTAATTTGACAATTGTCATAAATTCCATTTTTGCGGATTTTATTGCCTTATTTTATGTTTTTTTATAGCGCAGCTGGTTTGCGTGGCGCTGCGCTGCGCTTAAACTTTAGAAATCGGTGAAAAGAAAAAAACATTTTTATTTTAATTTTGCATCAGGGAAACTTTCCAATGGCCATATATTTAGCCATTGGCATGCTTCTTCAACTATATGCAACCTTTACTTGGAGCTGACAAGGCTCCATTGTGTTATTTGCAGAACGGTACTCAGTTGTCAACTGAGTACATTTCTGCAACTCTCTTCCTACTCAGACAGGTTTCTGCTTCCTGGATCGCAAATTTACCTCATTCGCATGCCTTTCAGCTGCAAGTGAGGTAATTTGCATATCACAGCCCTCTCCGTGTAGGAGACATGTTAGGAGCTCTCTTTCACGCCCCTACAGGCTGTTCCTGGATCGCTCGTTGGACATGATGGCTGCATGGAGTCTTACTCTACTCGTAGACTCCGTGCAAGCCATCGTGAATCTGGCCCTTAGTCTTGTAGACTCATACAAAGTTGTGGGAAAATTATGAATTAGTCAAGATCTTAGGATAGTTTATACATTATACACCACTACTATCTCCAGTAGGTGAATTACTCGTAAAAGCTAGTTGTATTTTGAACTCCGGGGCATTATTCTTGTAGTTTCATTCATATTTGTGACAGAACTGTGAGCTAATGCCAGATTTGAGCCTCAATTAGTCATTTATTACATATGTTTTTTATTTTTCCGTAAACAATGTTACTGTTACATTTCTGCCTAGTCTGGTGCCTTAGGCTGTAATGGGATTGCTGAAGGGGAAGTATTGTAAACTCCAGCTGCAGTATTTGTTCTTCATATTCTGCTTTTCATTGACCTGCTTAAAGTTGCATTCAAGCACCTTTCTGCTTTCTTTGCTATTTTTTTCCATTCTTTGAGTATGTTTCAGCCACCAGTATAAATTAAGCAATACTCCCTATTGATTATATACAGTTAGAGAATGGGCACAGTATACATCAGCACCCTGATGGGAGAATGTTTGCTGTTTACAGAGTGTAAATAAAGAGGCAGAAAAAAGTGCATGAGTGTGTTTATGTTTCTGTCTGTGTGTGTGAGTGAATGCATGCATGAAAGAGCAGAGGAGACTGTGTGTGTGTGTGTGTGTGTGTGTGTGTGTGTGTGTGTGTGTGTGTGTGTGTGTGTGTGTGTGTGTGTGTATGAGAACGATCAAGAGAGGGAGAATGATCTTGTGTGAGTGAATGCGTGTTTAAAAGCAGAGGAGACCGTGTGTGTGTGTGTGTGTGTGTGTGTGTGTGTGTGTGTGTGTGTGTGTGTGTGTGTGAGACAAAACTTAGTGACAATGATCTTGTGTGAGTGAATGCATGCATGAAAGCAGAGAAGACTGTGTGTGTGTGTGTGCGTGTGTGTGTGTGTGTGTGTGTGTGTGTGTGTGACAAAACAGAGTGACAATGATCTTGTGTGAGTGAATGTCTGTATGAAAAGCAGGGGAGACTGTGTGTGTGTGTGTGTGTGTGTGTGTGTGTGTGCGTGAGGCAGAGACAGAGACAGAGAGATCAAGGGAGTGAGAGCGATCTTGTGATAGTGAATGCATGTATGAAAGCAGGGGAGACTCTGTGGTGTGTGTGTGTGTGTGTGTGTGTGTGTGTGTGTGTGTGTGTGTGTGTGTGTGTGTGTGTGTGCGTGAGGCAGAGACAGAGACAGAGAGATCAAGAGAGTGAGAACAATCTTGTGTGAGTGAATGCATGTATGAAAGCAAAAGAGAGATTGTGTGTGTGTGTATGTGTGTGTGTGTGTGTGTGTGTGTGTGTGTGTGTGTGTGTGTGTGTGTGTGTGTGCATGTGGGATTGAGAGAGAGAGAGAGAGTGAGAATGATCTTGCGTGCATGGCTCTCAACTGTCTAAATGTTTGCAGAATGTCATGTCCAAAGTTTTGACTCATATTTTTTGTCTGTTATTTAATAAAAATGTGTGAATTTCTGAAGTCTTGTGGCAAATCATCGAGGAATGAATTCACTAAATAATAGGTTCATAGGTTCATAGGTTCATACTAGGCTATCTGCCCTAGGGCATTTATAAGCCTAGCCAGAGTGTGTGTGGCTTTCACCACCCCTTGGGATGAGAATACTATACCCATTAGTTTGCTGTGCCTCTGTCCAGCAGTGATACAGAGATGATTCCCGGGGTAAACCTACGATCTCCCATCCACTCGTCAAGATTTCTCTTGAACAGAATCAGTGAGGGACTGCCTCACATGGACTGGGATTCTGTTCCCAGTGTAGGAGTCTCTGGGTGATGAATCTGTCCCTCCAACACGTCCTATTTATATCCGTGTTGAGGTTTAAGTCTCTTGCTCTCGTGGCTCTGGTGGATTTGGATTTTTTGAGGTGGAGCATGTCCATTAATTCCGGGTTGGACATGGCCTTGTATGTCAGGCACAGATCACCTCTGAGCAGATGGTATGCGACTGAATAGAGCTGGAGTTTCTTCAGTCGGGCATCATTATGACATATGTTTGAGCCCCTTTATCCTTTTGGTGAGGAACTTTTGGGGTCTTTCCAACTGCTGCAGGTGTCGGGTAAGGTACATTCGAGATGGGGTGTTGTTCTCTATCATTGGTCTCATATGTGATGAGTACAGGGGTACAATGACCTCTCCTGATCTGGATGTGAATCCTTCATGATCTGGTGGGCAATGTAGAAGGAGATCCTAACCACTTTGGCAATGTGAGAGTCAAAAGAGAGGTTACTGTCAACTTGGGTCCCCAGGTCCCTAATAACTTCTTCTGTGTTTAATGGATTACCACCTATGTGGTAATTAGGGGTTACCTTGTTTTCCCAAAGGTATGACTATACATTTTTGGCATTTAGCTTAAGGCCATGGCTCTGGCACCAGTTATCCATTTCTATGAGACCTTTCTGGAGGATGTCTGTGTCTGATGGAGTGTCAATTATGGTGCCCAGTTTGCAGTCATCTGCAAATTTTGTCAACCACAATCCCCTATGTTTGCCTGCACTTCAGAAAAATAAATGCCGAACAGAGGGGCCCAGGACTGAGCCCTGTGGGACACCGCTCATGACTGGCTTAGAGTCTGACATGGCACCAGCAACTCTAACCCTGTGTGTTCTGTCCTTGAGCCAGTTTGCAACCCATCTTGTGACATATGGGTTTACATCTAAGCTGGTGAGCTTTTCTATGATGCCCGAGTGGGGTATTGTGTCAAAGCGCTTTTGCTAGGTCAAGGTAGGCTGTGTGAACTGCCTTACCCTCATCAATGGCCTTAGTGACTGTTTTGAAAAAGTCGACCAAGTTCAAGAGGCAGGATCTGCCCTTGACAAAGCCAAATTGGGTAGGATCCAGTGTCTGTAGGTCCCCAATGTCTTTGTGAGTTCCATTATGATCCTCTCCATAGCTTTGGAGACCAGGCTCATCAAGCTTATGGGGCGGTAATTTCAGGGTCCGTGAAGCACCGCCTTTGTGGAGTGGGACCACAGTTGCCGTCGCCATTCTTTGGAGTACGTATCCTGAAGTGAGCTAAGATTAAACAGCAGCCTTATGTGTGGGTTTAGTTCCTCATTGAGTTCGTGTAGCACACAGCCGGGGACACCGTCCGGTCCCATTGATGCTGTGTTTTTGCTTTAGAGAGAGAGCAGCTCTCACCTGGGCATCTGAGATGTTTGGGAGGCTAGACTCTGGTGGGATAGATATTTCTCCTTTTGGGGGGAGGGAGGGGAGAAATTTGCACTGAACCTGTCTGCCAGTATGTTGGCAATGTCTGTGGGTTCAGTGACTTTTTTATCATTTTGGACTAATTCTGAGCATATCTGGGAGTTTCTACCCAGGTTTCTAACATAGCTAAAGAAGGCTTTATGATTGTCTTTTGTGTCATTAGCGATTTTCTCTCAAAGTTGGCCTTGGATGATTTTATGAGTGATCGTAGTTTTTTGCTAGTATTGATCAGAGATGCCTTCCCATTTAGGGATTTTGCTCTGTCATGTAGTAGCTTTCTCCTCTTGTTGTAGAGTTTGTTTATGGCTGGAGTCCACCAGACCAGGCGCCTGCCTTTGGTGGAAAGGGTCTTGATTTTATTAGGGATTGCTTGATCCATACATTCCTGGAGGTGCTCGTAGAAGGCATTTGTAAGGGTTTCAGCAGTGTGGGTTGTGGTTTCCACTGGCTCGGAAGGCCTTGAAGGATACCACTCCAGTTTTAAGAGGTGTGAGGTTTGTTTTTGAGAAGTTTTCACTGTGGTCTTTTTGCTGGGGGTGCGGGATGTGGATCTCCAGTGAGATTAATTTATGGTCTGATCTCACCAATGAGGGATATACTTCCGGTGTGGAGCATTTTGTCCCCATGTTTGTGATGACCAGGTCTAGTATATTTTCTCCTCTTGTGGGAATGGTGACTAGTTGTTCCATAGCAATTGAGTTTATGAACTCAAGGAACCTTTGGGCTAGGGTGTTGGGGCTTGAGTAATGTTCCCAGTCTATGTTTGGGTAGTTGAAGTCACCCAATATAATGACAGGCATTTGAGTTTCAGGCTTTATATCCTTAAAATGTATTGTAATGCAAGACCTTTTATTCTAGTTTATAAGAGCAATATTTAAAATTTGTCCTTATTTTTGGGTTGTTCCCCCAATATTTTTGGCTTTGGTCAGACTTTTTTTTGTGCTAAGAAGTTGAGAGTTACGCTGGTGTGATTAAATGCAAATTTGAAATCAGAGGAGACTGCAAGTGTATATGTATGTATGTGAAAGCAGAAAGAGACTAAGTATGCAAGAGAGAATGGGCTCTCAGTAAAATTGTTGTGCTTAACTTACTTATTTCTTTAAGTACTATATTATTTTTGATATATATATATATATATATATATATATATATATATATATATATATATATATATATATATTCTTGATGTAAAATGCTTCCTTCAACACTGTTAGTGTATAGTACAGAATGTTTGAAGCATTAGTCGGAGGAACTATTTTACATCAAAAATATATATAAAAATAATATAGTACTTAAAAAATAAATAATATAGTACTTAAGAAAAATAAGTAAAACACAGAAATTTAACAGAGAGCCCATTCTCTATGAGCAATAATACCCTCCTGGGTGTGTGTTAATGTGCAATTAATGTCCTTCCAGGGGTGTAGAGGCCCTCCGCATGTGGCATCGGATCTCTGAACACAGCTGGATGGGCATTAATTACACATTAACAAACACCCTGGAGGGCATTATTGCTTACTTGTTCCCTGCCCCAGCTGTAAAATCTAATGTTTCTAAAAATCTAACCTATCTGAGGGTCATTGACCTGTAGTCATAAAACTAAGAGAATTGTGGCTTGCTTACAGCTACTGAAGTCACTGAGCTCCAGTATTGGCTTTATTAGACTGGATCCCTCTCCAGCTAGTTTGTCTCTTGCACCCTCCCACCCTTTCACTGCTATGGGTTTAAAGGCCTGTGTCTTTGGATTCTGCCCTTTATGGTAACCTGATATCCAAAGTCCCTCCCTCCTTCTTTTATTGTTATTGTCAGTTGTGTAAGCTTATTAAGTCCTCTTAGATCCATAATAATAAGTGCTCACCCAGTAAATCAATATTGCTCCTGAGTGTGCTAGGTGTCCTTGCCAAAATCTGAGATTATCCTAAATTAATCTTTCTGTGTCCTTGGCAATAAGATATTTATTTTATTAGTATATGCATGTTAGCTCTACTGCTTTATTTGTTGATTTTTGCACATCAAATCATTTTAATGGTCCCTAATATTGTTCTGTTTTCTGATTGCTGAGATCTGCATGGTTGCTAAGCCTTCCAGATAGTGTTACTGATTATTTTGCAATGTTATTTTGCAGTACCCACCCCTCCAGGCATGTCTAAAGGTCAGTTCCCTGTGCTTTCTCCTGTTAAGCTGGTGTACTTGGGCATCCTGAGGCAATGTAGCAACTGCCCCATGTACATCGACAACCCCTTCCTCTTACCTCCCAACACTTAGTCTTGTAAGAGATGCACTTATATATCTAAATTGTAAGCCATGTATTCTCCAGCCAAGACCAGAGTAACTGGTCAAGAGGAGAAGGTCAACACTTGACCACTCCACATGGAATACATAGCCCTCCAGAACACACACCAGCACTGTCTTCACATAAAAACACAAACCACACACCCATCTTCATGGAGGCTCTCAAAAAAATCTTCCCAAACAGCAGATACCTCCAAGGTAGAAATGCACTCGACCATCACAACACAACACTAATTACGCTACACATAACTCTCCTAAACAGTGTGCCACTCAACCAAAGCCCCTAAAGCAAAACAGCATGTCCAACACACTACTCATAGGTGACTTGATAATGGGGCACACTGATGTCCTACTCACAAGGTTGAATAAGGAGAAAGTAACATTCAACTGCCTGTCAGTTGCCAGGATCTGCCACATAATGCACACACTCAGGTCACTCAACAACAGGCACACATATGACTCTGTCATTGTACATATGGGTGTAAATGACCTGAGACGTATCTCCCTGGACTACATGAAAACAGACATGGAGGAGCTCTCAGATTATGTAGCCCAGGCGGATATGACCCTAGCCCTGACCAGCATCCTATCATTCACCCAGAATGATACCACAGTACAAGCAGAAAATGACTGATTTCAACAATTTGCTACGTTTCTGGTGTCATTATAAGGGGATCCAGTATCTGTCTGCCTGGGATGACATGACTGACAGACCTTGATGCTTTGCCAGAGATGGCCTGCATCTGTCACCCCTGGGTTTCCAGACACTGGCCAAGGCTCTTGCCCACCCCTATACTGCCTTTTTAGTCATTGTTCCAAAGACCAAATTACCACTGTAACAGCTACAAACAAATGTAATCTGAGGGTCATGCTGCTTGACGCTAGAAGTCTAAATCTCAAAATGCACTCCTTACAATGGAGAACAGTGACATTTGTGCTGTAACAGCGACCTGGTTCAAGGCATCAGAAAGCACCCCTGCACTACTAGGCTATAACTCATTCCACACCTTTCGGCACCAAAACTTGGACTGAAGCTCCAAAGGTGGTGGTGTTTCCATATTCATAAAGGATGCACACACCTCCAGACTGGTAGACCAACATAATGCATCAGAGATACTTAAGGTGCAGCTAACATTGGGTAAGACAGCAATTCAGGTTGTAGCCTGCTATAGGTCCCCAACCATGTCCCAAAACTCACACTCCATGTTCCTAAGCACCCAGGAGAATATTAGGGTCCAACCTAACACGCTCATACTGGGAAACATCAACTACCCCTCCATTAACTGGGAAAAATACTCATGTACCAATACACTCACCCAACATTACCTGGAATTCATTAATTCCAATGCCCTGGAACAGCTTGTTCTTACCCCCACTAGAGGTACCAACATTCTTGACCTGGTCATTACTAACATGGGCGACCATTGCTCTAAACCAATAGTCAACTCCTCCGTGGTTAGATCTGACCACAAACTAATCACCTTGGAAATCCACCCCCCCCCCACCCCTGCAAAGGTAAGCACCATGAAAAACTTTTCCAAAGCTAACTCTGGGCTCCAAAAACAGAGGTGGCTAACTTCACGGCACCCATGCAAATGGAGAATAGTTGCATGACTTCTGAATCATACATCAATGCACTGTACAAACAAATGCATTGATCTCACCATACTCAATAGAACCAGGACGGTCTCCTCCGAAGAAATGAAGCCAATCTAGTGGTCCCCTGCCATAAACAAACTCTACAACAGAGAGAGGAAACTGATGTGGATTAAGGTGAAGTCCCAAGACTGGAAAAACTCCCTTATCAGCCTCAACAAAAAGTTGAGATCCCACATCAAATCTTTTAAAGCTAGCTATGAAAACAGAATTGCAGCAGATAGTAAAGACAACAGCAAGGCCTTTTATAGTTATGTAAAGAATCTCCACAGCAATACCCAGATTTGCTCTGAGCTACTGTATAATGGTACCTCCTATATCAAGCCAACAGATATTGCCAATATACTGGCTGACAGATTCAGTGCCAACTTTATCCCCCCCAAAGGACCAATCACAATACCAGTAGATTGCCAGGCACCCAGTATTACTGATGCACAGGTTAAAACAGCACTGTCCAAGGCCAAGAATACAGGTTCTATGGGACCTGACAATATCCCTGGCTGTGTTCTACATGAACTACAGAATGAACTGGCACCTCACCTGTGTGCCCTGTCCCTACTGAATGCCGCACTGCTACAGCCATCCCTCTCCACAAAGAAAGAGTGACTACAGACTCTGGGAACTATCACCCCATAAGCCTGATGAGTCTGATATGCAAAGCTATGGAATGCATCATCATGGACCTCATAAACAAGTATATAGGGAATCCCCAAACTCTGGATCCCACACAGTTTGGTTTTGTGAAGGGTAGATCATGCCTGGTCAGCTTGGTTGAGTTCTTTGAGTCACTCACCAGAGCTATGGATGAAGGCAAGGTGGCTCATACAGCCTACCTTGATCTGGCCAAGGTGTTTGATACCATTCCCCACTCAGGAATCATAGAAAAACCTACTAAGCTAGGCATCAACCCCTATATCACTATGTGGGTTGCAAACTGGCTCACATATAGAACTCATTGTGTGAAAGCAGCTGACTCCAAGTCAGACTACCAGACAGTCATGAGTGGAGTCCCAAAGGGTTCGGTCTGGGGTCCTATCCTGTTTGGCATCTACTTCTCTGAAGACCAGGCCAACATGAAGGGACTCTGACTGACAAAGTTTGCAGACGATTGTAAGTTGGGAGCTACTATTAACTCCCCAAGTGATGTTGACATCCGACTGAAAGGCCTCACGGAGACCAACGACCGGTGGCAGAACCATGACCTTAAGCTCAATGTCAAAAAATGTGTCATCATCCCCTTTGGGAAAAACCCAGTTCGCATGATTTACCACATCAATGGTAGTCCACTGAACACAGAAAGCGTTATAAGAGATTTGGGAACACAGGGTGACAGCAACCTCTTTTTTGACAACTACATTGCCACTGTAGTCAGAAAGTCCTTCTATGTGGCACAATATATATATCCTCGTCAACCCCCAAAGCACTCCACTAAAATAGCACTCACTACAACACACACACAGCCACACGACATGGAGCCTCAACTTCAAAGCCCATAAGACAAGCCACCACACAAACCAATAATTTAGTCAAAAACAACTCCATTGTGAGACACACAGATGTCTCAGTGACCACTGTGAATAAGGAGAAAGTCACGATCAGTTATCTATCAGGGGCTAGGATTCACCAGATCAGTCATGCACTCAGGTCATTGGACCACAGGTACCATTATGACTCTGCCATAGTCAATGCGGGTGTAAATGACCTGAGATGTACCTCCCTAGACTACATGAAGAGAGACATTATGGAGCTCATGGATAATCTATCCCAGAGTGGTATAAGCCGAGCAATGAGCAGCATTCCACCTTCACCAAGGATGATTCCACAACAAGAGCAGAAGATGATTGAGTTTTATGATTGGCTTAGCGTCTGATGCCATTTCTAGGGGATATGACATCTGCCAGCACAGGAGAACATAGCTGGCAGACTACATTGCCTTGCAAAGGTTTTTCTGTACCTGTTTCTCTGGTCTTTTAAATATTGGCTAAAACATTATCTTCCCCACAGTGCCTTTTTTAGGCAATGCCAAACTGACAAATCTTGTGACATAGCAAAACCAACCCAAGAGAATCTAATGGTGTTATGCTTCAATGTCAGGAGTCCAAACAAGAAAGGTTACTCTGTCCAAGCTCTGCTCACCCTGGAGAACACAAACATCTGTGGGGTTAATGAGACATGGTTGAAAGCCAGTGACTGCACCCCATCAGTGCAAGGCTACAATGCTTTCTACACATTTAGCCCAGCTACTGCACAAAGAGGGACTAAAGGTGGAAGTGTCTCAAGTTACATAAACAACAAGGCCACCTCAAGCTGGTCAAACAGGATGACTAGCCTGAGCTTCTCTACATTCAAATTACCATAGGTAAAGTCTCATACATATCCTTGCTAGCTATAATTATCCCTCTATGACCCAAGAAACCCATAACTCAGATGTAGGGGATACACTCACCATTCAACCCAATACCATGTTCATCTGTCACTTCAACTACTCCACTATAAATTGGTAATCATACATGACCCCATATGTGCAGACACAGAGATTCCTTGATTTTATAAACACTAACACCCTGAACCAGTTGAACTGGTCTACATGCTCACTAGAGAGGCAAAGATATTGGACCTGGTTCTTACTAACATGGGAGAATGCTGTAGTGCCCCTATTATAATGCCCTCTCTGGTAAGGTTGGACAATACAGCTGCCTCCTTTTAAATAAAAATAAAACCCATTACCTCAGTTCATAGGATAATAAGATCATAGGAGATTACTAGGCTATCGACACGGAGGTCATTTTGAGCCTATTCTTTTCAACCCAATGTAATACCATAGAAGTACTAGTCAATACCCAAGATTGCATTTAGTGATGACTGCCCATGTCCAGGGGGGTTGTGGGTGCTATATGTGGTAAGAACTTATGGTGCCCCATCCACTCATCCAGATTGCTCTTGAACAGTGTCATAGAAGTGTTCTGTTTCACATGATTTGGTAGCTTGTTCCAAAGACATGATAGTCACTGGAAGATAAATTTGTCCCGCCAGCATGTCCTATTGAAGTCGCAGACCATATTTAAGTCCCCAGAACAGGTAGCTCTAGACCCATTTGATTTACGGAAATGCAGTAAGTTCATTAGGTATGAAACTTGAGTTGCTTTGTAGGCCAGGCTTAAGTCTCCCTTAAGAAGTCTATACGATACGGAGTATAATGACAGGGATTTTATTCAGTCTGTGTAAGGCACATGCTGGAGACCCTTGATCTTCTTTGTTAGAAACCTCTGACGTCTCTCTAATTGATGTAGATGCTTAGAATGGTACATACCGAATGGGACATTATACTCAATTATGGGCAGGATAAGTGCCGAGTATAGGGGGTTATAACTTATTTTTGCTCTCAAGGCAATGCCTTTACTAATCAAGTGAGGTATGTGTAAAGCTTTCCTTGCAATGGTAGACCCATGGTGGTCAAAGTTAAGGTCATAGTCAACCTGTGATCCCAGGCCCCTTTCCACTTCATGGGTACTTAGACTATTGTTATTGATCTAATAGTGTGAAGGGACATTGTTTGTGCCAAAGGGAATGATGATGCATTTCTTTACATTCATTTTGAGACCATGGCTACTACACCATTCATTGGTCTGTGTAAGACCATCCTGGAGTATACTGACATCATTTGGGGAGTCAATAATTGCACCTAGTTTGCAGTCATCTGCAAACTTGGTAAGACCTTTTAGTTTTTACCTGAACTTTTGAGAAGTATATACAGTAGAGGGCCCAGCACCGACAGCTGCAGCACCCCACTGGTAACAGGTCTGATGGTTGATATGGAGTCACCCAATTTGATAGTGTGCATCCAGTCTGTAAGTCAGTTGGCAACCCATCTTACAACGAAGGGATTTACATTCAGTTTGCTAAGTTTATCAGTAATGCCTGAATGTGGAATTGTGTCAAAAGTCTTTGCCAAGCCGAGGTATGCTGTGTGCACAGATTTTCCCTCAATGGCCTTGGTCACACTTTCCAAGAAAGCCACCAGATTTAACAGGCAGCATCTGCCCTTCACAAAGCCAAATTGGGTAGGATCCTGAGTTTGGAGGTCACCTATATCTTTATTTATGAGGTCCATAATGATACATCCCATGGCTAGTCAGACTTATGGGTGTCTAATCTCCCAGGTCTGTTGCTAGGGCACTTTTGTGGAGGAGAATAACTGTGGTTGTTCACCATTCCACAGGAACAAACCCTGTGGTTAGGCTATGATTGAAAATGGTACTTAGTGGTGATGCTAGTTCATGCTTTAGCCTGTTTAGGATACAGCCTGCAATGTCATCTGGTCCTACAGAGGTTGTGTTCTTTGCCTTGGACAGGGCTTAGAGACCTGCTTTTCAGATATGAAAGGTGAGGGGGGGGGGGCATTGGGGGGTTTGTAAGTTAGGAGGGTATAAAGGAGTGAAATTTTCACCAAACCTATCTGCTAGCAGGTTTTCTGCCTCTGTGGAGTCAGTGTGTGTGATACCATTGACCACCAGTTCTGCACATGCTTGGGTCCTACCCTTTAGGTTACGTACATAGCTGTAAAAGGCCTTATGGTTATCCTTGGCAGTACTTGCTAGGTTTCTCTCAAAAGAGTTCTTGGAGCTTATCTGCCTGTTAAGGCTGAGGAGGGTGCTTTTCTATTGTTGGGTCCTTGTCATTGTTTTCTTGGACAGCAACTTTTTGCATTTATTGTAAAGTTCTTTGATACTAGATGTCCACCATGGCAACTAGTTTTTACTTGGGGCTCTAGCTTGGATTCTTTCTGGTACCACCAAGTTTATGCACTTATGCAAGTGATTCTACAAAGCTTTAGTGTAAGATTTGGCATAGTTACCACTTGTAGCTTGGGGGTGGAGTCTGATTTCATCCTTTTGAAAAAAACCCCAAAAGGGGAAACAATCCCACAAAGCCTTTCCTTTCAATTATGTTTAAAAGAACCTTGGGAAGGAAATTCTCCCAAAGAATAATGCTTCTAAAAAAAAAAGGGCTTTAGAAAACAAAAAAAAAATTGACAAAAATTCACCTTTTTGAAAAAAAAAACCCCTTTAAACCTGGAAACCAATTGCCAAAAAAAATTCTGGCAGATAGGTTCAGTGCAAATTTCTCCCCTCCCTCACCCCCTAAAGATGAAGTAACTATCCCTGCTGAATGTAACCTACCTGTCATCACAGACACACAGGTGAAATCAGCACTCAACAAGGCAAAAAACACAGCATCTATGGGACCCGATGGTATCCCCGGTTGCGTGTTACGTGAACTCCAAGATGAACTAAACCCACCCCTAAGAACTCTATTCAATCTTAGCCTCACTACAGGATATGTACCTGAACACTGGCGCACAGCAACAGTGGTCCCACTCCACAAAGGGGGAAGTTCTACTCACTCAGGTAACTACCGCCCATAAGTTTGACCAGCCTGATCTGTAAGGCTATGGAAAGAATCATCATGGAACTCATAAATGGCGACATTGGGGATCTACAGACCCTTGATCCCACACAGTTCGGTTTTGTAAAAGGCAGATCCTGCCTCTTAAACCTGGTTGACTTCTTTGAGACAGTCACTAGTGCCATCGATGAGGGCAAGGCTGTCCACACTGCCTATTTGGACTTGGCTAAGGCCTTTGACACAATACCACACTCTGGCATCATTAACAAGCTCAGCAGCCTAAATGTAAATCCATATGTCACAAGATGGGTAGCAAATTGGCTAAAAAACAGAACCCATAAGGTTAAAATTGCTGGAGCCATGTCAGACTCAAAACCCGTCACAAGTGGTGTCCCACAGGGCTCAGTCTTGGGTCCACTCCTATTCGGCATTTATTTCTCGGATGTGAAAGCAAATATGGAAGGATTATGGCTGACAAAGTTTGCAGATGACTGCAAACTGGGTGCCATAGTGGATTCACCTGCCGACACACACATCCTACAGAAAGGTCTCACTGAAACGGACAACTGGTGCCGGAATCATGGCCTCAAACTTAACGCCAAAAATGTATAGACATCCCCTTAGGGATAATCAAAGTACCCACAAACTATCACGTAGACAATAACCCACTGAATACAGAAGATGTAATCAGAGACCTGGGGACTCAAGTCGATAGTGACCTCTCCTTGACAACCATGTTGCCAAAGTGGTCAGAAAGACTTTCTACCTTGCCCATCTCATCATGAAGGGATTCTCATCCAGATCAAAGGAGGTCATTGTACCTCTGTATTCCTCCCTTGTCAGGCCCATGATTGAATATAATGCTCCATTTGGGATGTATCTCACCCGGCACATGCAACAACTGGAAAGACCCCAGAAGTACCTCACCAAGAGGATCATAGGTCTAAAACATGTGCCTTATCCAGCTAGATTAAAGAAACTCCAGCTCTATTCAGTAGCATACCGCCTGCTCAGAGGTGATTTGTGCCTAACATACAGGGCCATGTCCAACCAGGAATTGATGGACATGCTCCATCTCAAAAATCCAAATCCACCAGAACCACACGAGCTAAAGATTTCAACCTCTGCACAAATATGAATAGAACATGCTGGAGGGATAGATTCATAACACAGAGGTTACCCATACTCTGGAACAAAATCCCAGTTCACGTGGAGACAGAGCCCTTCATTGGCACTGTTCAAGAAAAATCTCGATGCATGGATGGGAGATCGCAAGTTTACCCCGGGAGTGACCTCAGTGTCACTACTAGACCGAGGTATAGTTTACTAAATAATGGGGTTCTACATGTGTCACTACTAGAGAGGCGCAACTATATAGTATGGGGTGGCGTAAAGCCACATCACTGTTGGCTAGGCTTATAAATGCCCCCGGGCAGATAGCCTAGTACACTACTATTAAACTATGAAACTAGGCTATCGACACGGAGGTAATTTTGAGCCTATTCTTTTCAACCCAATGTAATACCATAGAAGTACTAGTCAATACCCAAGACTGCATTTAGTGATGACTGCCCATGTCCAGGGGGGTTGTGGGTGCTATTCTTGGTAAGAACTTATGGTGCCCCATCCACTCATCCAGATTGCTCTTGAACAGTGTCATAGAAGTGTTCTGTTTCACATGACTTTGTAGCCTGTTCCAAAGACATGATAGTCACTGGAAGATAAATTTGTCCCTCCAGCATGTCCTATTCAAGTTGCAGACCATATTTAAGTCCCCGGAACAGGTAGCTCTAGACCCATTTGATTTACGAAAATGCAGTAAGTTCATTAGGTATGAAATTTGAGTTGCTTTGTAGGCCAGGCTTAAGTCTCCCTTAAGAAGTCTATATGATACGGAGTATAATGACAGGGATTTTAGTCAGTCTGTGTAAGGCAAATGCTGGAGACCCTTGATCTTCTTTGTTAGAAACCTCTGATGTCTCTCTAATTGATGTAGATACTTAGAATGGTACATACCGAATGGGGTGTTATACTCAATTATGGGCAGGATAAGTGCCGAGTATAGGGGGTTATAACTTCTTTTTGCTCTCAAGGCAATGCCTTTACTAATCAAGTGAGGTATGTTTAAAGCTTTCCTTGCAATGGTGGACCCATAGTGGTCAAAGTTAAGGTCATGATCAACCTGTGATCCCAGGCCCCTTTCCACTTCATGGGTACTTAGACTATTGTTATTGATTTTATAGTGTGAAGGGACATTGTTTGTGCCAAAGGGAATGATGATGCATTTCTTTACATTCATTTTGAGACCATGACTACTACACCATTCATTGGTCTGTGTAAGACCATCCTGGAGTATACTGACATCATTTGGGGAGTCAATAATTGCACCTAGTTTGCAGTCGTCTGCAAACTTGGTAAGCCACAACCTTTTAGTTTTGACCTGAACTTCTGAGAAGTATATACAGTAGAGGGCCCAGCACCGACCCACTGGTAACAGGTCTGATGGTTGATGTGGAGTCACCCAATTTGATAGTGTGCATCCACTCTGTAAGTCAGTTGGCAACCCATCTTACAACGAAGGGATTTACATTCAGTTTGCTAAGTTTATCAGTAATGCCTGAATGTGGAATTGTGTTGAAAGTCTTTGCCACGCCGAGGTATGCTGTGTGCACAGATTTTCCCTCAATGGCCTTGGTCACACTTTCCAAGAAAGCCACCAGATTTAACAGGAAGCATCTGCCCTTCACAAAGCCAAATTGGGTAGGCTCCTGAGTTTGGAGGTCACCTATATCTTTATTTATGAGGTCCATAATGATACATCCCATGGCTGGTCAGACTTATAGGTGTCTAATCTCCCAGGTCTGTTGCTAGGGCACTTTTGTGGAGGAGAATAACTGTGGTTGTTCACCATTCCACAGGAACAAACCCTGTGGTTAGGCTATAATTGAAAATGGTACTTAGTGGTGATGCTAGTTCATGTTTTAGCCTGTTTAGGATACAGCCTGTGATGTCATCTGGTCCTATAGAGGTTGTGTTCTTTGCCTTGGACAGGGCTTAGAGACCTGCTCTTCAGATATGAAAGGTGGGGGGGTTTGTAAGTTAGGAGTGTATAAAAGAGTGAAATTTTCACCAAACCTATCTGCTAGCAGGTTTGCTGCCTCTGTGGAGTCAGTGTGTGTGATACCATTGACCACCAGTTCTGCACATGCTTGGGTCCTACCCTTTAGGTTACGTACATAGCTGTAAAAGGCCTTATGGTTATCCTTGGCAGTACTTGCTAGGTTTCTCTCAAAGGAGTTCTTGGAGTTTATCTGCCTGTTAAGGCTGAGGAGGGTGCTTTTCTATTGTTGGGTCCCTGTCATTGTTTTCTTGGACAGCAACTTTTTGCATTTATTGTAGAGTTCTTTGATACTAGATGTCCACCATGGCAACTTGTTTTTACTTGGGACTCTAGCTTGGATTCTTTCTGGTACCACCAAGTTTATGCACTTATGCAAGTGATTCTACAGGGCTTTAGTGTAAGCTTTGGCATAGTTACCACTTGTAGCTTGGGGTGGGGCTTGGAATGCATTTATACCTTCAGCTAGGAGGGTAGAGTTTGCCTTGGTGAAGATTTTTAGTCTGATTTCATCCTTTGTGAGTTCTGGTGTTAGTGTCAGTTTGAAGGTGACTGATTTGTGGTCAATTTTAAATAATGAGTGTCCAACAATTTCTGCAGTGCACCTGTTTGACATGTTGACAAGGACCAGATCTAGAATGTTTATTCCTCTTGTCAGGGTATGGACAATTTGCTCCAAGGCATTTGAATTCACAAAGTCAAGGAACTTTTCTGCTAGCGAATTTGGGATAGAGTAGATTTCCCAGTTGATGGTGAGATAATTGAAATCCCCCATAACCAGTAAAATTTGGAATGTCTTCAGTTTGGTTAAGTAGGCTCCATGGGTGACCCATGGAGGGGGATCTATAACTGGCTAGGAGTTGAATGGGGTCTTACCCACCATAACCTGGACCTGCACTAACTCCATGGAGTTGTCCAGTCTAACTAGACATGAGGTGAATTTATCTCTAATATAGATTGAAACATTGCCTCCTTTGGTTTTCAAATGTTCATTTTGCATTCTAAAGGTGTGAAAGCCATTGTAGCCTTGCAGGGCCAGGGTACACTCTGAGGCCTTAAACCAGGTTTCTGTGATTGCACAGACATCTACGTTTTCTAGTGATAGAAGTGCTTCCAGGGAATGCAGTTTCTGGTTTAAGCTCCTAGCATTTAGCAGCATGACCCTTATTTTATTTTGCTTGGTTAATTTCATTGCCATTTAGAAACTATTCTGTTGCAAGCTTCCTAGTATTAAGTAACAACCTGACAATATTTCCAGCCCTTCCCCAAACACTGAAAGCACAGTTGCCTGTGTGGAATTGTTCACATATGCTCTATACAATCAGATTAATGCATGCATAAAAAACAGCTGTGCCTATCAAAAATAAGCTCAGAATAAATTTGAAAAACAAGCTACCCTGGCGGAATCCAGTAAACTATAGGTTGTACAAAATATTGAAGAAAATCATAGCAAATGTTTAGAAATGCAATGTCAAGCAGAATAAATCTCTCTCATCAATCAAAACAAACAACACAGAGGTTAAATTAGCTCTACCAACTCCAGTTTTAAGTTCAAATATCCTGCAAAGTGAAGGACAGCCTTAAGGGTTTTTTAGCAATGTCTGTAACCACAAAGGCTGAACAGAACAATGGATAGAGCTAAGTGTAAGTGGATCCACGTACATGTAGCCAAGAAATATGACAAATCTACTGGTCAGCAAATTTATCTCCAGTTTTACCCTCTTCTCCCCTGTCACCCTTCAAAAAATAACAGAACATAACCACAACCATCACTAGGGAACAAGTTCTAAATGCCCTCTACAAAGCCAAGAACATTGCATTGATGAGCTCTGATACTATCCAAGGATTCCACCTAAATAGCTACTATTCGACCATAGTCTCCAGTCATGCTTCATGCCACATAAATCGAGAACTGTAACAGTCATTCCCCTGCATAAGGCCGAGCCATTTACAGACCCCAGAGAGTGCAGACCTATTAGTCTGACTAGTCTCATATGCAAGGCCATGGATAAAAATATAATGGAAATGATTAATGATGACAATGGAAACCTCCAGACCACCAGACCCAGTTCAGTTTTGTCAAACTCATTCTACTAGGCTTTTTTCAAGAAGGTTACCAATGCAGTAGATGAGGGCAAAATGGTGCATACTGCCTACCTTGACCTGACCAAAACATTTGGTACAATACCCCACTCAGGTATTGTAAATAAATTCATGAAATTAGGCATTACCCTTATGTTACACTCTGTTTTACTAGCCGTTACTCCGATAGGACCCAGGACGTTAAAATACAGGAGTCCACCTCCACAAAATGGAAAATCACTAATGGAATTCCTCAGGTCTCAGTGCTGGATCCTCTCCTTTTTAGGCATGTACTTCTTGGAAGTCAAAGCCAATGTCAAGGCTCTCTAGATGATCATATTTTCAGATGATTACAAACTAGGAATAGTCATAACGTCAACCCAAGACACTAATATCCCCTAGGAAGGGCTACTAAAGACTACTAACTGGTGCCCATTGACATGGTTTGAAACTCAGTGCCAAGAAACACATATTGGTACCCTTTATGAAGTCATCTACCCCAGGGAACTACTTCACTGATAACAAACCCCTAAGAGTGGGCCCACTAGTCATGGGTTTGGGGTTCTATGTAAACAGTAACCTGGCTTTTGACCAACATATGTCTAAGATACTAAGGAAATCATTCTATGTTGCTAAACATATAAGCAATCCTATGGCATCTAGGTCCAAGAAAATCATCATTCCACTTTACTCAGCCCTCATCAGATTCAACATTGAGTTCATTGCCCCAATCAATATGTACCTGACCAAGCACATGCAACAACTGGAACATGCACAGAAGTTCTTCGCAAAAAGAATACAGAGAGTTAACAACATGCCCTATGTGGATCACCTCAAAGCCTTGTCCCTATACTCTGCCTCCTACAGACTGATGACTGGTGATCTATATCTGGCATACAAGGCATCACAGGATCCAGCTCTGATGGATCCCTTGTATAGCCACAAAACAAATACCATCAGAGCTACCCTATCAATGGAATTAAACCTTGCTTGGAAAATAAACAGCAAAAGGTGGAGGGACAGGTATTTGTCTTAGAGTATTCCCTTTCTCTCTAACAGGCCTCCCATCCATCTGAAGTAGAGCTCTTCCCTGACCGTATTCAAGCGTAACCTAGACCAGTGAATGGGAAATTGGAAATTCACCCTTGGTCTGTCAACTATGTCTGAAATGGATAGAAACAACCTGCACATGTTTTATCATGCATGATCTAGCTTACACATACCTATAAAAATAACCTCTAGGACATCAAATGTATTGGAGACATTTGGGATGCATGGAAGGCACTTGTATGAACCTATATAGCTATAAGCCTATGACCTATGAATAGATTTTGCCTAGTAAAGGCACTATGGAGAAGACAAACTCCTTGACAATAAATGGAAGCCATGAGGAGAGAGATGCAGACCAACTCCAACAAAGCAGTTAGGGTTGTCAATCATCTCCTCTCAAGCTGATATATATATTGGACCCCCTCAGAATATCATCAATAGCTAAACCAATAATTAAATTTAATTATCTTTTGACTGTATTTTGTCATAATTTCTGGAAAAGGTAGTAAACTGTTCAGTGCTAGTTTTGCACCAATTTTAGATGCATATGCTGAGTGCTCTGTTATGTCCATCTTCACATCATTGAAGAAGGTATGTCTCCAGTCATTCACTCTAATATGGACAATGACCAGACCATGCGTTTACCTAGGCTGAAGGGAGTTTAGAACCCTAGTGACATTCTGAATGCTGGCAGTAGAGATGCAGTAAAATATCATCCTGTCAGAGTGATGCATCTGTGTAGGTGACTACTGTATCATTTTTAACTAAAACATCCCCAGATGTATTTGATTAGTCTTGCTACCTTAAGGGCTTCAGTTTGCCAGCTGAGTGACTATTTTTTATATAATTACGTTTTGTGCATTGTCTGTGTATGTTGTTTGCTTGTAAGTGTGATGTTGAGTGTCCTGTATATCAAACTTTCATCTAATAGGCCTTTATGGTTTGTGTGGGGATTTTTTTATCACTTCAGTCTAAGATGGCTTATTTGTTGGTTTAGTGCATGATGAGCTTGGTAAGGTAAGCTGTGTCTCATAAATAACAGTATGTTTGGTGCAGTCAATTTTAAAACAGAGGCTGTCCTCCAATTAGTCCACACTTGTACTGCTGAGATACAGAACTTTCTGTTGGAAGAAGGACATAATAGTGACCATTAGACAGTCCCTGCATTGCCTCAGGTTGCCTAGTGATACCAGGCTGGCAACAGACAATCTGATAAGCTGTGTCTTTACAATGCAGAGTGACTAGTGAAGTAGGAAGTACTAACTAGTACTAAACAGTGACTAGTGAAGTAGGAAGTACTAACTAGTACTAAACAAGCATAATTTCAGGAAGGGGTCTCTATATCAGAACATGAATGGGATCATAAGCCAAAGCATTTTGTATGTTGCAGCAATTGAAGAGTACAGAAGCCAGAAAAAAAGTAAAGTAAGAATGGAGTACACTTAAAACTGTGACTACTAATTTGACATGGGTGCCACAACAACAGCTTGGGACAAATGATTTAGCTCAGGTTTCATCACATCTTAATAGAGAGATGTGACTATCTGCAGTTTATAGAAATGACTTGATGTTGGCTTGGAATGCTCTCAGCAGACAAATACAAATGCTGAGTGCAAATGGTAGTATTAAAGACAATCACATTAATTAAAGGTTACTTAAAGCATTGACTATCAAGATGCCTCAGATGTCACAACCGCAGTTGTGCAAATTTTACAAAAGCAACAGCAAAAGCTTCATAAAGTGATGAGACATACTGCCATTTAAAACAACTTACTGAAATGATACAAGGCCTAAACAATATGTCAAACATGCACCAACTCAAAGTCTTGTCACTTTACTCAGTATTCTACAGACTTGTAAGAGGTGACCTATGTCTGTTGCACAAGGCATTATCTGGCCCATTACTGATGGACTTACTGAACATCAGCAAATCAGATGGCATCAGAAGTATTTGGTCCATGGGTCTTTGTGCAACATCGAACAGAATGGTTTTGAAGGATAGGTTTATCTCATAGAACATACGGCTGCTCTGGAGAGACTCCCCATCCACGTAATACAAACCTGATCCCTATCCATATTCAAGCACAACTTGGGATCTATGGACAGAAATCTGAAAATTTACCCCAAGACTGCTCCGTGTACTACTGATGGATAGATGCAGCTCCTACATGCTTTATCCCCATGCATGGGTCCACTCAAATTATCTATGGCATGATCCTGGTTATTCTTACTGGGGTAATATATATCTATTGGCCATGGGATGGATGAAGCCATTCCAACATCATATAGTATTGGTTAATTCAAGCACCAAAAGGGAAACTGGCTGGGATTTAAATGTCTCACAAAGCATTAAGCCTACGAATCACACATGAAAAACCGAACACATGCACAGTATGCCCACTACAGACAAAAACAAATCATGAGCACAAAAGACAGTATGGACAATAGCAATAAGAATTAAGGAAAGATTACTTAAATCAATAATTAGCAAGCTGGTTCAAATGCCTCAACCACAGTTTTAGTGTAAATTTACAAACAGCAGCAAAGAATAGCCCTGAGTTTGGAATACCCACAGCCAACAAAAGTGGTGAGATGAGATAGTAAGCAGTATGCCCACAGCTAGAGAGTACGATACTTTAAACGACTATGTCCACTATCCCCAAGTGTATTCAATGGCTATTCTAATATGTACACAGTGCTTGGCTATAGTCAACAGGATGGTGTTGTCTGTTATGTACAGTACTAAGTAAGAGTCAGAGGTAACACTACTTGATAGTTTTTTTTTTTTTTTTACAGACCCAGGCAGTGCAAACATTTGAAACTGTTAGATATACTTTTCAGAAGTGTATAACCATGCTTCATACTATGCAGTACTTCCCAGGTGCAGTGGATTTTGGTTCTGAAGTCATGCCCAAGTAGGTATTCTCAATAGTCCTTGTGTACTCACAGCCCAGCAGAGTACAGTGACAACATTTACAGACACAGTGAGTTTAAACAAACAAACCAGAGCACACAGCCAATCACAAAATGCACTTTCCTTATTACTGGTAGTAAGTGTCACCAACAGCAACAGCAGCAACCCTTCTCCATCCAGGAGATACCTTGTTAGACCAGTTCTAAACAGAAATCCACCACAGCCTTAAAATACAGTAGAGTTTTTCAAACTAGCAATAGCACACTCTAATTTAAGTGTGAAAACAGAAACTTTTCCTTCGTGGATATAGTGGAGTTTAGTTCTGAAGTAATTCCTGACTAGGTGTCCTTAGGTGTCCTTCTGTAGTTGGAGACCAGCAGAGTGGAGCCACTTTAAAAATTTGCATAGGCAATGCTAAGAAGGTGCTTCTTCTGTAGTTGGAGACCAGCAGAGTGGAGCCACTTTAAAGATTTGCATAGGCAAAGCTAAGAAGGTGTTTCTTCTGTAGTTGGAGACCAGCAGAGTGGAGCCACTTTAAAGATTTGCATAGGCAATGCTAAGAAGGTGTTTCTTTTGACAAACCATGCTACCAGTATGGGAAGAGAAACAAACAAGTGAATAAGCCTGTAGATAAACTTCTACCTCATCTAGAAATGGTAAGGAACAACCTCAAGGCACACTCATAGAGTATATGAGTCTGTGAAAGCTCAATGAATAGTGTTAGAAAGCCCCATAGGTATAAAAATCTTACCGAGGTTGAAGAGAGAAAATTTATGTGTACAATTTAAAGAACTATAACAGTACATGTCTATGAATGCACACACCTAAGACAGTGCAGCCTGTTGTTACAGAGATATTAGAAAGAAGGTAGTTGCATAGTAAAATATTGCAGCCTGAAAGTATTGCAAAGCAGGGAGTAGATGTGATTTGAAATGATGTTAGAAAGTATGGAAAACGTGCAACCTGAGCAGAATTCCTACTTTCTGTCTAGCTAAAATAGAAAGTCTGCAAAACAGAGAATTCTATGCAGATGATGAGTGTTGGTTAAGAGACACTTACCAATATGACAGAGTTAACTAGTGTGGTAAGAGAGTAAGGAAAAGTACCTAGTTAGAATTCAAATCCCATCTCTGCCAGTTTAAGACAGAAGACTCAAGCAAGGGAAGCTTCTGAGCAACAGGTGTCTTTAAGAAAGGGAAACATTAAAATTAAAAATAAATTTTGTCCAAAATCACTTTGCACAAGGAGAACAACCTAGGAAACAAAAGTAAAGTAAGAGGGCGGTGCTTCACCACATTGAGACTGAAGAGGTGAACCATAAATAAGAAAGGAAAAAGGATGGGTAGTATATACACATAGACAACATAGCCTTGAAAAAAAGCAGTAATAATATTCATGTTAAGGCAAAATATAGAATCATAAGCAGAAGAAAAAAAAAGATTCAGTGCAACAGAATTATAAAGGAAAACAACAGGTAAAGTAAATGAGATCATAAAAAATAGTAAAGCAGCTAATACTAAAGAGTATATGTATGACTAGTCATTCAAAGCAGTGCTAGAAACTGGTACAAGAGGAGGCAGTGCTTTCAGAGTTGGCTGACATTGAGTTAAGCCAGATAAACTTTAAAAAGACACAATCAGAATATGACACAATTAACAGAGCAATAAGAATTATAGCTAACTGCATGTAACGAAAATTACTGAAATGTTTCTCATCTCCTGTCCACAATTTGAGTTAAAAAAATAACTTACTGTGCAGAGCACAGAAAGACAGAAGAAAGTAGTATATCAATTATTTGTTGCCCAGACTTTTTAGGAACATAGTGATGAGGTCAGCACACATCATTTACTAGGGGCACATAGGAATGGACAGGACTAAAGCTTTAATCCTAACAAAGTTTTACAGGCCAAGAAAAATGAAAGAAGATGAGAACTTCTGTGCTGTATGTACTGATTTTCAGAAGTGAGATTGTCAGACGTGTGCTCCTTAACTAAACTTTAAAAATTCTTTGATTCCAACCCCTGTCATAATGTTGTCATTTGAACATATTGTTGGACCACTGGTAAAATCCAGCAATAGGTTTTATATTATATTTTAGCTGTCTTGAACTTTCCAACTACGTATCATGTCTTCTATTATACAAAGCTCATGCTACATCTATATCTAGGGAGTTACAATTATTTATCATATCAGGAATGCCAAAGAAAATACTTCCTAACCAGGGGACTCCATTTATGTGCAGAATCATTTGCCAACTGTATCAATGCTTTAAGGTCAAGCCTTTAAAATCTAGTGTACAATCCACAGACAGATAGGCTAGTGGCCTGTTTTAACCAAACATTAAAACCCATGCTGAGAAAAGTTATTGATTGATCCATTTAATCCTATTATCACTTGCTCACTATTAGAGAATTGTCACAGCCCTCAGCAGGGTCTGTCCTTTTGAGCAATTATATGGAAGGGCAGGAAGGCATCCTTGTGGACTGTTAGCTATTGCAAGAGAAAGTTGGGAAAAGAGAGAACATCATTTAAAAGCATCATAGAGCACTGTATGAACTTAGAAGGTAGACTGAAAGTAATAATTATCATCATACAAGAACAAATGAAAAGACAGCACAGTGGGGAAAGTAGAATAGACATGCAGGGATCAAGGAATTTCAAATCTGGAAACCAGGTGTTAGTCTTGGAACCCACTGTAGAAACAAATTATTGGCTAAATGACAGGATCCATTTTAAACAGCACAAAAATGAAATTATGTAAACTGTAGGGTTAAATGACTGGTAAGTGCAGGTTAGAACAACTATACCATTTGTATGTTCTGAAGCTATGGGCATGGGAAGATGTACAAATTTCTGTAGGTAGTTTATAAGCAAAAACTAGAAAATAAAAAGGTTGAAAATGAAAGCTAATCTCTACGCTTGCAGTTTAGGTAGACAACAAACTCACTATCTATGCTATAGAAATAAGACATAAAGGAGTTTTTGTTAAGAAACAGAAAAAAACAGTTTTCAGACCCAGCTGCCAGAACGAAGACGATTCACAATGATATTACCAGAGTAAAAAAAAAAAAGCTATACAAGAGTACAGAAATGCTTAATATGGAGGTAATAGCTGAGTCAAAAAGTGAATAAAGCAGACTCATAGAAGTTTGATGGAGCAATCATGTTCTGTAATGATTTTAAGACAACGAAAAGCACTTCAAAATTTTGACAGCTACCCAGTGCTTAGTGTAAGTGAAAATTATAATAAACGGTTTAGGAAAAGAAATATTCCTGATCAAACTACACCTAACAGAGGGGTACTGACTCATCCAGGTAATAGTCGAAGACAACAAAAAAAATAACCTTTTCAGAGCCAGATGGCCTTTTGCTGTGTATTCTCCTTCCTTTTTGGGTTCATGGTGCACCTGTTGCTTTTCAAAGATTAATGGACTGAGACTTGAAACCACATGTTAAAATATTCTGCTCCTTATCTAGACAATATGATAATGAGACTGGAACATATATCTAGTTAAGGAACACACTGCACCGGTAATGAGACTGGAACATATATCTAGTTAAGGAACACACTGCACCGGTAATGAGACTGGAACATATATATATCTAGGCACACACCACCACGCAATGAGAGAGAGACACATATATATATATAGAGCACAACACACCACACAGACTGAACTGATATCTATATATATCTACTTAAGGAGACCGGTAATGAGACTGGAACATATATCTAGTTAAGGAGCACACTGCACCGGTAATGAGACTGGAACATATATCTAGTTAAGGAACACACTGCACTGGACTATCTGAGATAAGCCAGTTTGGCAGTCAATTCTCTATAAATAATTTAGGAATGACAGAGATAAAAATACTTACGGCTATGTCATTATCAGAGGGATTGTCAGGCCTTAGAGGGCAAAAATGAGAAAGTGGCCTATTCCTGGCACTAAGAAAGAGGTTACAGTATCTCATTGATCAGTTGGATATTATAAAAATATGTAGCCCATTTGACATTAGAACCATGCATCTTACAGATCTGACAAAATGTAATGTTGTAGTGTCTTTCGGCTTTTTCCGGTTAGGGTTCTCCACAGCGGAACACCGGGTCGCTAATGATTGGCAGTAGATTTTTACGTGCCGACTTGCCGGGCCTGACGCAAACCTTCAATGAAGGAATGCCCATTCACACATGTCACCACACAGAAGACGCTCTAACTGAGAATCAAATGGGACAATGTCTTACTGCGAGGCGACAACACTATCGCAGCACCACCATCGCAGTTATAACCATTAAAATAAAGTGGACACTGCTTACAAAAAATGCTTGTAAATAGTTGAAGAGCATATTATGCTCAGTGCATGTCTTAGCGTCAACAGGTCTCAGTAGGCATTTGTGTTCCACACAGATTCATAAAATTAGGCCTAGGAACAGTAGCCTTTCCACTACAATACATTGGTAGAGTTACATAGCCAACAGAATGGAAACACAAAGTTATGTAGGTTGACATTCTTCTTACATCTGTTTGAATTTGTGATACAGAACAGACCAGACTAGATACATTACATTGCATATAACCTAGAAGGGGAAACCTAGCCCATTGAGTGGACATGAAACAAAGAGTTTCAAGCTGTAGGGTCAGTGTAACATAGTGTGATAGTTTTCAAAAAGATGGTACTCTGAAGTTACATACCAAGTGACATAAAATAATGTAAATACTGTTATAAACAGAATTATTCCTGTAAATGTTGTAAACAGAGCTATTACTTTATAACATTAAGTAAGAAGTACTGTTACTATGAGGCAGTCAGATAGATCGTGTGCTAGGCAAAGAAAGTTTCAGCAGGATTTTGTTAATAAAGCCATTTTTTTAAAAAAAGTGGTATATAAGAAAGAAATGTGTAAAGGAATACAATATATATCAGTGGGGGAGCCAGCCTTACCTGTGTTGCCTTTACCTGCCTACCCCAGGCTTTCATATATTGGCTAAATCTTGTTCCACATCCTTACCCAGTCCTCTAAAGATTCCAACATAGCAAAACAGAATCTGGATAACAGGAAGATATTGCTGCTTAGTGATAGGAGCTTTATCAAAAACCTCCATGCCCTACAAGCACTATTTATTCTAGACAAAAATCAAAATAAGTATCATCACGGAAACATGGTTGTATAGAAAATACTGAATAAAATAATATTTTGAAAAAAACAAAAAAACAAAGAAACATGGTTCAAAACAATGACAACACTCCATTAGTGCAGGGTTTCAGTGCCATCCACATAGGTTCATAGCTTAGTTACATGCTAACTGCCCTGATGGCCTGTTTTAAGCCTCGCAAATTATCCCATGTGAGATTCAAACTCTGCACCTTCTGTCTGTAAAGCAAACACCTTAACTGTTATGCCAACCTGCAAATTCCAGACATGTTTAGACCCACACATCAGGTAAAGGAACTAAAGACAGCTTTATCTGCATAGTCTTAAAAACATTTCAGAAGGAGCATTGTAGTCAGTAACTTGTCTGACAATGACTGAGCGTAGAAGCATAACCTCTTTTGTTTGTGATATGCCTTTAGTTATCAGTTGGGCCAGATGGAATTCTTATTCTTATTGCAACATAGTGGTCAAGTGACAGATGATTATCAATGTAGGTATAAAGATCTCAGGATGGCAGAATTAATCTGGAGAGTGGTGTTATCTATACTATATGTTGTGGGACAGCTCCTTCTTTTCCAAATTTAACAGTATTTCCTTGGTTAACATTTAGCATAAGGCCATTTCTTTATTCTACTTATTTCAATGTAATGTATCAATTGTTGAGAAGGTAACAACATATAGCTTGTAGTCATCATCAGCATTCATTAGACATAGGTCTGCTATATTTGTTTAATGGTCAGAGGAAAACATCTTGAAAAGAAAAGGCTCCAGCACAGAACCCTGAGAGACACTACAGGTCATGATTTTACCTCCTAAGGTAGCTCTAGCCAGTTCTACATTCTACTCAAACAGAATCTTTCTTCAGTTCTGAGAAGGACACATTTCTATGAATTGGAAAACCTTTCTTCCATATATTCAGCTTCTCCTACCATCCTTTTTCTACTGTTTCCATCATCACCCTTAAGCAGTGGTGGCTCGTGTTATTGGACTGCTGGACTGCAGCCCAACCCAGCAAATAAAAGCACAATAAAAGAGTTATAAGAAAAAAAAAAAAACAAACAAAACCCAGCAAATAAAAACACAATTAAAGAGTTAAAAGAAAAACAAAAAACAAACAAAAAAAAATGAAATAAAAAAACAAATGCGAATCCCAGACTTCCGCGCATGCATGATTGGCATTCCCGGAACCCACGCATCGTGCAGGAATCCGGACTGCTGGTGAACCAGTCCGGATTAGGAAGACAGCATTCTGCATACAGAGATCCCAGAAGTCTATGCAGTTACAACTGCATAGACTGGAAGGGGATTGGACTGCAATGTCTGCAGGCTGAAGTCTGCTCTCGCGGGAAGGACAAGAATTTGTCTCTCTCTCTCTCTCTTTCTCTCTCTCTCTCGCAGGGCTTTCTTCTTGAAGCTGGAGCAGGGGGTGTGTGGAATTAATGAAGCTGCAAGACAATACTTGTTTGGACAGAAACTCTGCAAGTACTTGTTTGCATTAACGAAGGATATGTGTGTGTGTGTGTGCGTGTGTGCGTGTGTGCGTGTGTGCGTGTGTGTGTGTGTGTGTGTGTGTGTGTGTGTGTGTGTGTGTGTGTGTGTGTGTGTGTGTGTGTGTGTGTGTGTGTGTGTGCGTGTGTGTAATGCCCCAGTAGCTAGAAAAAAGTCAGAACATATACCTGTTGGCTAGACTCAAACCCTGTTCTCACTGAACCATTAAAAAACATCTCACTGTATGAGTTTTAACTTGTTTTTAAAATAATTTTCCACAATGACGTGGCCCGCAGTCTGTTTCAGTCTAACTATACTATCCTGCTCTGCCTTTATATAGGTGGTCCACATCTGGCTACCTGTATTTTAGGGTTCACTTAGTACTTCAATCTATAGAAGGGCTGCACGGCCAAAGATAGACATATCCCTGACTTTAGTCTATGTTTCTCTGAGTGACATATTTTCCTGGATGCAGAGCACATATAACTGACTTTAGGGTAGTGTTCCTGTAGGAACTATATTGTACTCATCTTAAGGCCTACCTTTACACATTTCCATCCACCATCTCTACTCTAGTCTGTCTAATGGCTTTTAAACAATGCCGTTGTTTTGTTTATAAATCCCGCTCTCCAAAGACATCAAATTTAAGTGACCATTAAATTCCTCAACCATAACCCACTTATATATTCCCCAAGACAGACATTTGCTGAAGAGCAAGACAGTATGTTATTTCACTTTTTGTTTTGTTATTTTTTTTGTTTTGTTTTTGTTTTTTTGTTTTTTTCAGAGCATGTAGTTTTATATTGACATTGCATACTTCATATATTTTTTCATTAAAACACCAGCACAGCGTATTCTTTGATTTTACTTATAAAGCATTAGTTGGCTCATAAACATTACCTACCATTCAATAACATCCCCTAATTTTCCTTACCACATAAGCCATCTATTAACTTAGTATGTATCACTGTTTCTGTCAGAATGCCCAGATCTTTTTAAATAAATACAATTTAAATAAAAGATACATCCCTTCATTCTCCCCAAGATTTAGATCTGTCACCACAATTTGGAAATGTCTATACTAAAACCGGTTTCATAAAAGATAGCACATTGGCATTTTTGTCTAAAAACTTTATGAACAAATTTCTATCCCCTGACTGGGACCAACTTCCTCCAGTGTTTCACAAAGTAATTCTCATACTCTATGTATAACTCTAATCTATACCCCTGATGCACCACCCCAAACCCAAATTTGTGGCTCTTGGGTATAAAACTCTTGGCTGATGATATCCTACACCTGCTCGGCATTGTAGAACACTGGTTATTACCAGCCCGTATCTTATATCTAGTTGACCTTTGCACCTGTAAACCAGTCACATAGAATTTCTTAATTCTACTTTTTCATATCCCCTACATTTTCATTGCAATCTGTATTAAGTTATCATGCATAACAAACAGCAAATAATTTAACTACAACTACCAGGGTTCAACAGCACTGTTGAGGAAAATGTTGCATGATGATTTCCTTGCAATCCATTATTATTCCTAGCATTTTTGGACTACATTGTTAAATATCATCTGTCTATATTTCAACTACAGATATTCTATTCCGCTTACCTTAATATCTTTTTAAGCCAGAACAGTAACTATTTTAAATGTCAGGACATGATAGAGCAAGTCCTGAAACACAGAGACTGAATGGTCAATAGATCGGACATACATATACTAATTCTGAGATGCCATTTCTCAGAATAGACCCCTTTCCCCAAGGTATGGCAATCTCAGAGTTGGTATATACAAGTTTGGGTGGGCATGCCCCCCAATGGGGGGTATCAAGGGTTTCTCCCCTTGAAAAAGAGTTTTAAGCAGAAGGCTGATTTTACAGATTTGATTTCATTTTTTTTAGCTTGCAGTTAGTCTGCATTTCAAGTGCCAACATTTCAACAGGGAGCCAGAAAGAACAGTTTAATTAAAAAAAGTGGTGTGTGTGTGTGTGTGTGTGTGTGTGTGTGTGTGTGTGTGTGTGTGTGTGTGTGTGTGTGTGTGTGTGTGTGTGTGTGTGTGTAGTAGTAGTAGTAATCTACTTACTTCAGTTTATCTGCATTTACCAAGGAAAAGTGAAAACACTATCTTATGTTTCTGCAAAGCACAATATGCATGTACCATTCATTACTCTGAAATGTACTACTAATGTAACAAAAGAAAGGCAGTGACCCTTACTAGCTTATAAAGTGGGAAGAAAAAAGACCATAAAATCCTTAATAGCATAGAAGATGGAGAAAAGCAAGATTGCTCAGAGTGCCTTGATACATTGCTTCCTAAATTAAACAGTACAATAACATAGGTTAAGAATATTACAGTGACAAAGACAAAAGCTGTCCAGATGTAAATGTGATAACCTTAGACAACTGTTTAACTTGTACAAGGACATTCTTCATTAAATAAGTTCTGTACACAATTATTTACATTTCTGTAGCTACTAACTTGATTCCCTGCAGAGGTTTCCAGGACATCAGTTACACAGCATCAAGTATATAGATCAGGTTGCTAAGAAGATGCTACAGTAACCAGATAGAAGTTTAAAACTACATTGCACCCCAACACTTGGGTCTAAGATTTCTTCTTAACTGATTGATAATTGTGCATTAATTGAGCTATAGCAGTTTCATACTATGAAGAGGTCTGCTTGCTAGCACTGACCTGCATAATAAGATCTGCTGTCCTGTTTGAGTCCTTATTATGGAGGTTACCTTCCTAATGCTCCCCTGAATCTGTGGATCTGGCTGTGTGCCAATCAATTTGTTAACCTTGCCATACCTATCACAATAATCAATAGGAAATACAAAATTGCCTCCTTGTGTCTGGATGATTAACTGCCACATGGCAGCTAGATGGTTCCATAGCTCTAATGAAGTGGCAGTGTAAGCTATACCATTCCCCATATAGATGGAAGCTATACCATTCCCTATATAGATGGAAAATGCTGGGGTACAGGGGTGATGTGATACCTTTACCTGGCACAACATAAGTATTAACATAGGTTTAATGGTTACTCAAGCTTTCTGACTAAAAGGAATCCTTTCTCATGAATTAGCAAGTTATTGAGGTTGTATGCAATGTTTTAACATCCATATCTGTCCAGAAAAGGAGATCATTTTTTTTATTTATACTTTTTAAAATGTACATTTCATAAATTACTACTGTGGAAAAGTAAGTCTGCATTTCAGAGACGTATGCAGTGTGTGTGAATGAATAGGAACGTGTGCGCTTGAACATGTGTCTGTGTGTGTCTGTGTTCAGCTTACAATGAGCTGAAAGGTTTCTGTTAGCATTGAATGTTTTTTACACTTATTTTACTGAATAATATAAACAGAGAATGACAAAAAACATAATTGCTTCTCAGACTGTTGATTCTGTAGTCAGAAAATACTCTAAAGTGCCTATACTAATCCTATATTCACTGAAAATAGTTTATTATATAATCTCAACGGTTTTAATATACCGGTCAGGTGAAAACGGTTAAAGTGATTTTGCCAGTTAATCATCACATAAAATATTGCAACAACTGCACTGATTTGAGTTGCCACCAGTGTGGGATGCATGGCTGATTCTAGGATATTTACTAATATTAAATCCTTACTTCAGATATATTAGGGGCAAATGAGCTGAGAGATGTACATTGGTAAATGGCTTTATGTGTTGGTACCTAATTAGGAATTAACGTCTTGTACTTTGTTAGTTTGCAACAGCCTTAACTTCTTCAAGAATATTACAGTGACAAAGACAAAAGCTGTCCAGGTGTAAATGTGATAACCTTTTAGTGCATTATTGTACACAAGCCACATTATGTAATAAGAAATGCTTCCATAAAAAAATGTAGAAGAGAAAGGTGATATCCTTAAGGAAACTCATGATACACTTTTGTATTTTATGAAAATCTTTCCTGATAACTCTAGTATAATGGTACAACAATAAAGCTAATCATATACAACTGCAGACCTTTACAGTTTGATCCACACCATACTTACTTTTGACAAAGTCGTTTTGGTGGTGTCTCACTGAAACTAACAATAGAATTTGAAACTACTGACTTGAAAGGTAAGATTCCACCAATAATTATGTCACCAGCTGTAGAATATGATTCCATGTATGAGTCTGAAAATCTGCACCAAAGTGAGAGTCTTTCACATTTAGCTCTAAGAAGAAAAAAAGTCAGAGGAAAAATTAACTTAAATCCCATGTCTGTTCTCAGAATGTGAAGTAGCTTTGAGCTCTGCTTCCCTACAAATATACTTCCCAACATTAGGTAAACTGAAAAATGTACCTGTCATATAGCCTCCTTTACCATAATTATCCATTACCATGAGATTTCTCAGTTTTTTTAACAAATACATAGTTCTGAGGGATATATAAGTCCACTTTGAATTAAAAGTCCACATGGACACCTGTGTGGCATCTGTTATCCATATAATTTTCAGCAGCATAGCTTTCTATAAATGAATGGTTAAGACAATGATTCTCCTTTGAAAAAACAAAACAACATCTGCAGTCAGTATTAAAAAATGTATTTCTGGATATCATACTACAGCTGAGGTGCTGGTCTCCAGTGCATTGGAGGAAAAAAACTCAAAAGGTGCTATAATTTCAGAAAAAAAAAAGTCAGGCCCTTCATTATAATACAACAGCTTTACACTTATTTAGTAAAGGTATAAGCAGATCCAAGGACTTAATTGTAATTAGGGGGAGATATAGCAAGTCCATATTGGTGTTTTTTTGTTGGTTTGCTTTATTCTTTCCCTTCTGGGGTCAGTTTATGTTTATGACACAAATTTAACCTCAGGTAGTCACACAGGAATAACTATATGAATAATTTCAACAACAGGGAAACTATAAACTGTACAAGGTGTGCGTGTACCATACCAATGCAAACACAGTCCTTCAGACTACTGATTTGTGCATAATTAATTGTGATACAGACATATACACATTTTTTGTACACTGGAAATATGCATTCCACAAAGGTTTGATGTTCTTAATTGATGTTAAAAATTTAATTAAAGTGTGAGTTGTTTTATGTGAAAATCATCTGGCTACACACATAGTCTTACTATTTTTATCTGTCTAGGGGTTGCCGTTAACTAAGTGACTGACATCTTTTACATTTTGATAAGATGCTTTTCATATGCTTACTTAGTAAACTGAAAATAATTTATTTATTTATTTATTTATTTTACATTTGTTGACCGGGCTAGTCTGGCTGGATACATGTCCATTTTCAGCAGAGGCCCGAGGAGAAAAGCTCCATATACTGGTGGGTACATTACATAAAATACACTATAATATACAAACTATAGGATTAATAAACTAATTGAATGTAGGATATTAACAATACAGAAGCATTTTTTTTACAGAAACAGTTAAATTACATCATTTTTATTTTACATAATATGAATATATAAAATACTAAATACAGGTAGTAGAAGAATTCCTAACATGTTATTAGGAAAAAAAGGAGTAGTAATTTTGAAAAGAAAGAAAGAAGAAAAGAGCCATAATATAAAAGGTTATATATATATAGTATTTGGATTATGATAATACATAAAATAGAGGGCACCAGTTCTAAAAAGAGAATTGCACAAGGGAGCAAAGTATAGGGTTTAGGTTTAGGTGAGAGGGTAGATGAGAGGATAGAGGGTATTAAAGAAGCGATAAATAGATATATATAATAGTTATCTGGATACTCATACATACAGTAGAGACAGGTAGTATACAAGTAGTAGAGACAAGTAGAAAGTAGAGGAGAGAGAGAAGAGAAGGGTAGAGCCAAGGGTCAGTCAAGTCAGACAAGACAAGGGCATTTAGGGTTTGAAATGGTACCTTAGTTGTGGAGCCTAAAAGTTTTGATGAGCCTAGGGAGGCTCATTTAGTGAACAGGGTTTATTCAGTAGTCCAACAACAACAAGCCAACAAAGTTTGACCAACTTTATTAAATTGTGTGATTTGAGGACTAGCAGTTTGTTTGGTTTGTTGAAGGGAGAAGAAGAAGATTGGGGGGGGGGGGTGAAGGTTATGTAATATTGGGGTATGAGTATTGGTTAATAGAATTTTATTAGTGTGGAGAGAGAGGTTTTTTAGGACTTTTGATTTTGAAGTTGGGATAGAAGTTTTTTGGGGGGTACGATGGGGAACCTGTGGCAAATGGAACCTGTGGCAAATAATTAAGGCAAGTTTTTGATTGTGCAAAGTTTTGGGGTTGGGTTATGAGTTTGAGGAGGGGAAATGGGAGGGGAGAGTAGATGTGGAGGCAGTATGGACTGAGTTTGGGTTGAGATAAGATTAGGTTATGGTACTAAGTGTTATTTGGTCTTAGAGTTTGCTTGTGCTATTTGATATAGTTATCTTTCTTTTATCAGTGATGTGGGAAAAGAAGTTCAGTGGATTGTAAAGTAAAACATAGCAGTTGTGTTGAAAAGTCAGTAATAAACAATAGAGAGAGGTGTAATGAAAAGAAGGAGGAAGGAGGGAAAGAAAGGGGTTGATAAGTTTTTTTGATTGAGGGTGATTTTGGTGTAATGGATTGATTTTTAGATGGCTTTTGGGCATTGCTTTGGAGAAAGCAATTCAGATTGTAATCAATAATGTGGAGAGAGAGTGGATGAGTTGAGCAGTTGAATATAGATGAGTGGAAAAGAGTGTGGAATGATGGATATGGGACATAAATGGAGGGAAAAAAGGGAGAATAGATAGGATCCTTGGAGAATGAGAAGAGGCTGGGGGGAACAGCAATTTGAGAGCACCGATTCAAAGAGGGAGCTGAGAAGATAGATGGTAGGCCCAAAGCACAAAGTGTTTTCTATCCTCTCAGGTAAGAGTCAAACCAGTGCAATGCCATAGAAGTAGAGTCAGCGAGAAAACCAAGGGAGAAGAAAAAGGAATTTAACGGTTCAGAAAAGAAGAGGTGAAGGAGAGAAGGGCAGTAGAGTCTGTTGAGAGGAAAGGTTATTTGTTGCATGTTGCCATATTATATTGATGGTGAAGAAGAGAAGTAGTTGTTTTGTATGTAAGAAAGGATTTAAGTGGAGATTGAGTAAGTTGTTCTATAATTTTAGAGAGAATGATTTAAAAGTTGTTGGTATAGAATGCCCGTGGGATAGTACTAGATAGAAGAAGGGAGGAATGATAGAGGAAAGAGTGAAGGCTATTAAGTAAGCTTTAGAGAGTAGATAATGATGTAGGAGACCTCTATGAGGGACTGATAGTTGCTAGTCTGGCTGTGCTAGTTCTTTAAGGGGAGGTACTGGATGCTAGTACTTGCTGCTAGGTTGTATTTTCCAGAGGCTGGTAGTTGGTATTATGTGTGGAGCTTGGCTGGGAGTGGAGGAGAATTTAATTTTATTTGGTTGAGGAGATATTCTGAAGAGGGGTGTTGGGGGTTGCATGGTGAGAGAGGAGTCTTTTTAGTTAGTTGGAGTAGGTGTTGTGGAATTTTGCAATTTTTTTACTTGTTTGATTTAGGTTAGTTGTTTAGTTTTTTTGGTGTTTTTTGTGTGGAGCAGTTGAGTTGTTTTTTGACCAGAATTTTTTGATTTTGTTTTTTTTTTGATTTTGATGTTTTTTTGATTTTTTTTTTCATTTTAGGTTTAATTTTTGATATTTTTGAGAATTTTTTGTAATGTTTTTATTTTTTTAGTTGAGTTTTTTGACCATTCTTTTTAGTTTGTTTATTTCGTTTATGGTCAGTTTTTTTTTGTAGTTCCAGTTTGATTCTTAGGCTTTTTCTTCTATTGAAGAGGGGTTTTAGTTGCGACCAGTTGTATTCTTTGAGTTCACACGGAAAATAGAAGGAAGGAAAGGGGGTTTTTTTAGAGCTGGATATGGTGTATGATTTGAGTTCATTATTGAGTTCATTTTGGGAGGTGATGGTTTTTTGCTTTGTATGTATTTTTTGCTGGGCTGGGGAGGGTGTTATTTTTTGTTTTTTTTGATATGTTTTGGGATGTATCCAGTATGAGATGTTTTGTGGTGTTCAGTTTTTTTATATGGTGTTTGTTAGATTATTGTTTGGTGAAGTCCAGTTTGTGGTATTTAGTTTTTACTGGTTTTTTTTATATGCAGGAGTATAAATTTTTTAGGTTGTTGTTGAGGTTTGAGTTTTGGTGAAGAGTTGGGTTGTTTCTAATTTTGAGTTTATATTTTGAAGTGGTTTATTGTTGGAAGTTATATATAGGTTTTTTAAAGGAGTTTCTAAGTTCCAATCAATATTAAAGTTAAGTTATTGCAAGGGGGATATAGGAACATATTATATAGATGGCTTAGTTTTTTGCATAAGTATTTTTAAGTTGTTGCAAGGGGGAATATATACTGAAGGGGATCAGGGCAGTTTGCTTTTTATTTATTAGGATTTCTCCACTGGCAGTTTGTGTTTTTTATTGAGAATTTTGGATAATCCTGCGTTTATTGTTTAGTATCCAAGTTGTGTTTATTTAGTTTGTTCCGGGTGTTTAATTTTTTTGTTAATTATATTTAGGTGGGGTCATATAATATCAGTAAGGTCAATTTTTGTGTAGGTGGTCCCTTAATTGAGTGGATGTGGAATTGTGAGAGTGGGATTTGAGTATGTAGGGTAGGGTTAGGTATGTGGTTGTGGATTTTGATTGTTACGGGAGTGAGGGAGGGTTGAGTTTTTAAGGGCGTAAGTAGGTGAGATAGGTTGTTGTGTGATAAGGTAATTTGGTTAGAGAGGGAGTGTTTGGTGGGTTAGGATAAATGGTTGGATAGGTTTAGGGAGGTTGTTCAAGTAGTGAATAGAGGGGATAGGTGAGTAGAAAGGAGTTAAAGATTGTGTGAGAGAAGGGTGGTTTGTTGAAGGTGGGTTAAAGTTTAGGTAGTAGGAAGGTAGTGGAGTGAGGAATACTAAGAGTAGAAGGTGGGTTAAGTTCTGGGAGTGCTGTAAAGTGTTGGAAGTAAGAAGGAGAGGTGGATGTTTAGGAGATAGAGAGAAAGGTAGTTGAGGAGTTAGTGGCATGAAAGGAAAGTGGAAATGGGGGAGGAGTGGAATTGTTATGAAAGAGTAGAGTAGGGGTAGGTATGAATGAAGTTATAGGTAGGAATTGGAGGTGAGGGAGGAGGGGAGGGGACTGGGCGGGGTAGAGGAGGAGGAGGAGAAAAGGAGTAGTAGGAAACCAATAAGGGGAGAGGAGGAGGGAGCAGTGAGGAAGGAGAGAAGAGAGGGGAAGAATAGTGGGGAGGGTAGGAATGTTAGGATCACTGGGGGAGAGGGAGGTGGAAGAGGGGTAGGATGTGAGAAGATAGGGAGTAGAAGGTAGGAAGAGCCCGGAGTGGTAAGAGAGAAGGGAGAAACAGTAGAAGAGAGAGAGGGAGGTAGAGGAAGGAAGTGAGTGGACTGGGAGTGGGTAGGATGAGGAGGGATACATCCAGAAGAGGAGAGTAGTGGAAGGAGAAAGAGAGGAGGATAGTAGAAGGTTAGAATAGTAGGGGAGGGAGAGTAGGATCAGGGAGCACAGATAGTAGGAGGAGTGAGACAGGCCAAGAGAGAAAAGTATATTACTAAAATAACATGCTGTGTTGTAATGTAAGCAGAAAGACTGACTTTCAGATGTGAATAGCAAACAACGCACCTCATCTTTCCTTAACTTTTCCTCTTAAAGACGCTTGAATGCCTTGTTGACCAATGTTCTCTACCTAGCTATATTACTTTATTCCATTTTATGGATTAATTAATTCCACCATATATGCAGCTATGAAGTGTACTGAGGACAAGCTATTATGCAAGTTGTTAGCCCTTCATAAAAAATGTCCTAAACTCACTTCTGTCCAATGCTTTTAAAGATCCCATAGTGTTGCTTACTCTGTAGTCTGACATTAATACATTTTGTGTAAATGTTGTCACCAATACCTGTTTTTTATATTCTATGTTGTGATTGTAAAAGTTTCACTTCTTTGAGTCCATTAACCCCATCAATAAATAAATGGATAAATATATACAGAATTAATGTCCTCTGTTAATCTAAAAATGTAGTTTTGGGGAACTGTGTCAGTACAGATGGGCATATATGTGAGCCTTGCAAACAAAAAAAAAAGGTGTTTAGCTCACAGGCAGAGTACTGGGTTTGATTTTCACCTTAGAGAGGGAAATTGGCTAGGCTTAAAAATGGCCTACAAAAGCAGATAGCCTAGTACTTACATACGAACCTAAGAACCTATAAAAATCAATCTAGATTGACAGTGATATTTGAAAAAAAAAACAAAAGTAGAAAGTTTGCCACCCCATACCTGTAAATATACTAAGTCTGAGGTATTTCTCTCTTACTCTGACTGAATATTCTCTTTGCTTATGGTTCAGCAGCTTCTGGCTTAGTATTAGCTTTGTTGCTCATTAGAGTTCTTCTTGTGGTATAAAGGCGCATGAGAAATATTCTGTTAGATTAGATGCAAACTTCTGTTTTCTGGTAATATAATGACTAAAATTAATTCAGTTTGTCAAATATGACTGTTGAAATCACCTGTCAGAAAGTCAACATTTCAATATTTGGTTAAAAATATGTAAGGTTTGGCAAAGCAAGAGAGAGAATTTACTTCACAGGAAAAAGCATCACTAGCCTCCTCCCCAATGTGGTCAGTACACTGCCCCCCAGCAATCCTTTAAACAAATATATTAATCTCATCATCCCTACACACATATGTATCATAAACTAAGGTGTGAGCCTATAAACGTCTTTAAAAAGATTTATCTACTATCTTGCATAAATTATTCTTATCAACAACATGGCAATGAGTGCCCTTCTGTACAGTGATGAACCAAAACCTAAAATACATGGACAGCTTTTTGTATTGTGTACACTTTTTGTTACTTGTCCATTTATTAGTACTATGGATGTTGGTCATGTAATCTATCTTGGTGCATTTCTCCTCGGGCCTCCACTGAAAAAGGGCTAGCTAGCTCAGACGGACATTCCCTGTCATCAAATGAAAAATAAATAAAAAATAAATAAATAAACTCGGTTTGGCCCAGGGTTCATAGGTTGGTACTAGGCTATCGGCCCTAGGGCCTATGCAAGCCTAGCCATAACAATTCCCTGGATATTTCTTCCCACAATATTTACTTCTCCAGGCTCCTGTCTAGCAGGGCGACTGACATGATCCCCGGGGTGAATTTCCTATCTCCCATCCAATCATCAAGGTTCCTTTTGAAGAGGGCCAATGAGGCACTCTGCTTGATATGTATGGGCAGTCTATTCCAGAGTATGGGGAGTCTCTGGGTCAGGAACCTATCCCTCCAGCATGTTTTGTTCATTGTGATGACAAGGTTTAGATCCCTGAAGTGTGTGGCTCTGAGGGATTGGGATTTCTTTAAGTGGAGCATGTCCAACAGCTCAGGGTTTGACATGGCCTTGTATGTTAAGCAGAGATCGCCTTTGAGTAGACGATATGCCACAGAGTATAGCTGGAATTTTTTTAGATGGTTAGTATATGGCATCTGCTTTAGGCCTGTGATTCTTTTAGTGAGGTATCTCTGGCCTTTCAAGCTGTTGCAGATGTCTTGTGAGGTACATACCAAACGGGGCATTATACTCTATAATGGGTCTAATGAGGGATGAGTACAGTGGGACAATGACCTCCTTTTTTCTGGATTAAAAGCACTTAGTGATGAGGTGTGCCCCATAGAAGGATTTCCTGACTGTTGTGGCAATGTGGTACTTAAAAAATTGCTCTGAAATGGAGGACAGACTTCTCAGCTGCTTTCTCTACAATACAAAAATGACAGCTCTTTGTACTTATCAGCCACTGATGATAAGACTATAGCCCTTAAGAACTGTTGCTGAATTATTTTAAAACAGTATTTTGTAAATTCCATATGCAACACATGCATTCAGAGTGACTTATCTGACAGCTTTTTCAGCTGATTTATTGACAGCAATGTGAGTGCTCAATCTTAATTACTGCTAATAAATCAGTTTCATGGAGCTTTTAATCTGAAATGCATAGGTTTATAGATGTATAAGAGATTGCTAGACTAACATCTTGAAAACCCTTACAAGCCTAGGAAAATAACCTGATTTTACCCAATAAATGGCCCCTAAGGGCAAGAGGTTGGCATGGATTTGTGCCTATGCCTTCAGTATCTTACAGACTGCCCCTATCCATAAGGGACATAGGCACTACCCGAGGTCTGAATTTGCAATTCCCCATCCATCAATCCAAATTTCATTTGAAGAAGGCCAGGGAAGGGCTATGCCTAATGTGAGTAGGAAGTCTGCTCCAAAGAAGGGACAATCTGAGAGACATGCATTTGTCTCCCCAGCATGTTTTGTTTGAGTTGCTGACTAAGTTTAGCTCCCTAGACTGGGTGGCCTTCGTGCTGCATGACGTGCAGCTGCATCGGGGCTGGATTGGTCAGTGCATTGTAGGTGAGGCATAGTTCACCCCTTAATAGTTGGTAGGAGACAGAGTAAAGGGTAGTGTACCTGCATAGGACATGCGGTTTACTCCCTTTATTTCCTTCATGAGGAACCTCTGAGATCACTCCATCTGCTGTAAATGCCTAGTCAAGTACATGCCAAATGGCACATTGTACTCAATTATTGATGTAAGGAGGGCTGAGTACAGTGGGACTATAATTTCCTTAGATCTGGATACCATAATTTTGCTTATAAGCTGTAGCAAATACAAGGACTTCTTCACCTCCATGGACACATGGGGGTTAAAGTTCAGGCTACTGTCTATCTGTGTACCTAGATCTCTCACCTCTGAGTCTATTCCTAAGGGTGTGCTATTGATGCTGTAATTTTTCAGGGGTGTCTGATTTTCAAAAGGTATGAGTATGGATATTTTTGCATTTAGTTTTAGGCCATGGTTCTTGCGCCAATCATTTGTTTCATCTAGACCCTCGTGAAAGATATATACATTGTTAGGGGACTCAGTGATTTCCTCCAGCTTCTAGTTGCTAGGAAACTTTGTAATTTGGAAATTCTCTGCATTAGCTTTGACTTCAGAGAAGTATATTCCAAATAGGAGTGGTCCCAGTACTGAGCCCTGTAGCACACTACTAGTAACTGGCCTCTTGCTAGATCTGGATTCACCCACTTTAACCACATGTGCCCTGTCTGTGAGACAACTGGCCATTCATCTGGTGATGCAGAGATTTATGCCCAGTTTTGTGATTTTATTTATAGTACATGAATGGGGAATTGTGTCAAATGCCTTGGCCAAGTCAAGGTAAGCAGTAAGTACTGCTTTACCCTCATCCATGGCCTTAGTGACTTTCTCAAAGAAATCCACCAGATTCAGTAGGCAAGACCTGACCTTGCCAAAGGTGAATTTGGTTAGGTCCAGTGTTTGGAGGTTTACTATGTCATTATTTATCAGGTCCATGATTATTCTTTGCATGGCCTTAATATAAAACTAGACAACGTTATAAGTCTGTAATTTCCTATGTCAGTAGATGTTTCAACTTTATGCAGAGGGATGACTATTGCTGTCCTCCACTTTATCAGGAAAAAGCCAGTCCAGAGGCTATGGTTAAATAGAGATCCTAATGGGCCTGATAAGTCTTGATTTAAGTTGTTTAAGATGCAACATAGTATATTGTCAGGCCCCACTGAAGCACTGTTGTTAGCTTTTGAGAGTTCAGTGGCAACCTGTTCTTTGGAGAAAATTTTTGGTGGAGTGGTGGAGCGCATTTCTTAGTGGAGAACTAGTGGTGATGGGGAGTGAAATTGAAATTTGAGCTGAATTTGTTGGTCAACACATTTGCTATACCTTCTGGCTAAGTATAAGTCATTCCAACTACAACTAATTCTGCACATTGTTGGGTGTTGCTCTTAAGATTGCGGACATAACTGAAAAATGGCTTATGGTTATCCTTAGTATTTGAGGCTATTTTTACCTCAAAGTCTGCTTTCAGAGACTTGACTAGTTCCGTGATGCAGTTGTTTAGACTAATGAGGGACTTTTGGTTCTGTTGTGCACATTCCCTCTTACTTCTCAACAGGATATTCTTTATTTTGTTGTACAACCTATTAATCATAGAGGTCCAACAGAGTGCCTTGTTTTTGCAGTTTGAGCTGGGTTTATTTCAGTCTGGTACTGCTGTTTCTATGCAGTTGTCTATATGGTTCTACAGGGCTTTTATGTACACCTCTGCATAGATTTCTCTGTTTTCTGGAATTGGGATAACTTGGAAAATAGTTACGCTACTCATTAACTGGGTGCAATTTACCTTAGAGAGGAATAGTTCTACCTTTATTTCAAGACTGCTTTGTGTTCTGATCTTACCAGTGAGGACATCACTTATGGGGGGGTTCTGGATTCTTCCACATTTTTGAGTGCCAGATCTAAGATATTTGTTTCCCTAGTGGGAGTGGAGACTAGCTGCTCCATGGTATTTGAATTTGCAAAGTCAAGAAATCTTTGGGTCTGCATGTTAGTGGTCATGTATGCCTCCCAATTAATGGAAAGGTAACAAAAATCACCTATGAGTATGGTAATGGACAGGATGGTGAGTGATTCTATTAACTTCAGGTATGATATTTCAGTTTCCTAGTTCATGGTAGGAGACATGTAGCAAGCAAGACTACATAAAGCAATTGTTACATTGCCTCAGGATGCCCATGTTTACCAAGCTGGATGCAGGGATAGCAGGAAAGTGACCATCCATGGTTGCAGATTCTAATGTGTACTTGAAAGGATAGGAGTGGGGGGTCGTTTTAACCAAATGAGGGAATGGTGCTTACTTGGAGTTATCTGCAATGATCTAATCAGCGATATGGCACATCACCAAATCAGATGCTCTCTGACCAGCAATAGTCCTGGGTGCTATAGTAAGGTAGGGCAGAACTAAATAGTGCTAACTAAATGCATAAATGTTTCCTACCACTCATACTAGTTGCCCTGTGAGTAATGTAGGACTGAAGTAATGTTCCATGGGTTTTTTGCAGGAAAGTATCAACTTGTAGAAATTGCATGAATACAAGGCACCAGTAATTGCTGCTGTGTGACGAGGAGGTTCTTGCAAACACCTACTGATGAATAATCCCAGTCCTCTTAATGCAAAAGTATGGTAAAATAGTGTCTGGAGTGAAATGCTACCACAAACAATTTTAAACTTAAGAAAAAGCAATAACCATTTCAAAATAACAGCAGTGTACTTTAAGCTGCTTATAAAAGTGTGATTATTCAATTGGAGTCCTCCACTTTGTAGAAATAAACCAATAGCCACTCAATTGAGCAGAATTTATAAAGGTGCTAAAATAATGTAAGTTGATTAGTAAACCCTCAATCCAGTAAAACAACTGCATACAGGACATTTTTAGTATGTTTTCCCAACCTATACAGACCGGGTTTCCACCTTCTCCCACTAGATGGAAAATCCACTGTCTTCTTGATGTAAAAACACACACAAAAAAAATAACTTGTTGGAGTGTAAAAAAATGCACTGCTTTATCCAACGGCTAGCTATATAATTAATTCAGAGCAAGGAAATCAGAAGCACAGACAATGACTAGCAAAATGTACTTTTTTCCCAAAATAAGTACAGTGAAAGGAAAATAAATAATTCAGGATATAAACAGCAGTGTAGAAATGGAGGAGCTTACAAAGCTTAATTTACAGCAAGGATATGCAGCTTAAAAATGCTAAGTTTAAAAAGCAGATAAAAAGTGGGAGCGTGGATGGGAAAAATAAGCACAGGGGAGTCGCCAACAGTGCTTCTAGTTTTTGCAGTCCTCAAGTCAGAAAACACAAAGACACAGATATTGTCTGTGTATTTAAGTATCATACAAAAAAAAAAACAAATTAACCAATGAAAAACATGTGAAATGTGCAGCCTAGGTAATTTATGTGCCTATCTGCCATGCAGAACAAAATCACCAGGCTTAGCAGATTTCTTAAAACAGAAAACAAAATGGAAAAGGTAAAATAGAAAGCAGCTCTATCAGTTTAAGCAATTCACAGACAAAAATAGATTTACTTTCCTAACCCAGCAGGGAGTCACCAACAGCAGATGCTTGATTGACACCATGCATGGCACTCCCTGGCAGAGACAGTTTGCCTTGTCGTTCCATGTAATACTGCTGGCATATGCCACTGCCCAGCATATATGCATCCTAATAACACCCCTCCAGCTATGCCAAACCTATTTGTTTTTCTGAGAATCACAGAAATACTTTGAAGACTTAGGCTGACTTCCTATGAATAAAGACATTTGCATTCATCCAAGATCTTGGAAGCACTGCCTCCTATAGCTGCATTCCAGATTTTTGGGATATTCATGTATAGATATAACAATCTGTCTCTTAAGTATTAGAGGACTCTATTCCAACCTGCTGGTTTTAGGTTCAAGGGAGAGTCTAGTCAGCAGTAGCTTTCTTTATTATGTACTTATATGGGATGATTAGATATATATTTTTTAAATTATTGACTAATGGAAGGAGAATTATTAATTAAAATCATAATATTGAGTGAACTTTGGAGTAAATAGGTTCTTGCACTAATCAATAACGACTTTGCTTTAATTAAATGTTTCAATGTGAGTTGCTTAATTGTAGGAGAAAAGCATATATCTTAATGTGTTATTTTCAGTTTATATTATTGAGCTTTTGGGTCTATATTATAGCCTCTACCGTTCAGAATGTCAGTAATGTCTTTATCAAAACATGTGTCGAACGGCCACATCATCGATTTCTTTTGAAGGGAAAGAAATCGGTTGGTCGTTGTATTACATCTGCCCTTTTCTCCACTGTAGTGTGATCTCAGGCTTAGTACATTTAGTTAGGGGGGTGTGGGGGGCACACATTGGGGGTGGGGGATATTTGTATTGTGCGTGTTTGTCCTATGGATTTATTTCCCCTGGAAAGAAATTGATAATGATGTCATTCACTGAAGTGGCAGTTCGACATATATTTGTTGATGAAGACGTTGTCGACATTCTGAATGGTCGTGGTTATAATATAGACCCGAGGTATTATATGCAGAATTTGCATCAGTAACAGGTAAGTCATGTTTCATGCAAGGGAGAAGATCGTGTTTAGCTACTTCTTTCATGTAGTCCATAGTTAGATCATGTGAAAGCTTATAGAAGATTTCAATTTAAGTTCACTGTCTACTAGTGACTCAGCATGACAGAAGAAGTCCAGATATTTGCCCACTTATTGCCCTGAAACAAAATATTAGGGCCATAAATACATTTAATTGTGAAAATCAAACATTTACCTTATCTTCTAGTGGGTGATAGTAAAAAAAATGTGAATTTAGAATAACTTATATTCCAATTATTTTTGAGAAGCCAGCTTACAACTATATTGAAATCTTTTGCAGGGATTTTTAATACCTTTTCTTAATGTTCAAGTGTGACTTAGGAAAACTTACTATATTACTATCTATACAAAAGAAGCAAATATCTAAGTAATACGTATATGTAGCTATGTGCCCCTACTTGTGGCCACCACAAAATTATTATTATAAAGTGAAGGACTCAGATCTCACTGTACTAACATGTATCAATAATATCCATGTATTGATCAGACACATCATAATATGAACACATCAACCTGACAGTAAATTAATCCTAAAATGCCAAGTATAAGTAAAAGAGCTGAAAAGGAAATAAAATTAGTAATAAAGCAAAGGAAACATAAAAAAAAAAAAAACTAGCCTAAATTTCATATAAATAAGTATAGAATTAAACATCTAGTCTAAATGTAATGCAGACTATACTGAAAAATATTGTTAAATAATGCGAAAGGATTCATTAGAGTAGTACTGATCAATAGGTTATGATGTATTATAATTGGCAGGAATATATATGCCTTATCTAATCATGGGTGAAAATGTGTTCATAATGTAAATAACAAGCTTTTTCTTGAAAATATTTTTATTACATTTTCATAAAACAACATCTCTCTCTCTCTCTCTCTCTCTCTCTCTCTCTCTTTCGGCTTTTCCTGGTTAGGGGTTGCCACAGTGGATCACCTTGTCTGCTCATGATTGGCACTGGAGGTTTTATGGTGTCGAGTTGCCAGCCCTGCACCCAACCTTCCATGGAAGGCAGACACATGCACACACTTACTCCTAGGGCCAATTTTAGTATGTCCAATCCACTTGCAGCATGTCTTTGTGGATGTGGGAGGAAATCAGAGCACCCAGAGAAAACCCACATGACCACAGGGAGGACATCCAGACTCCGTACAGAAGACACCCCAGCCAAAGATTGAACTGGAGAGACTCTTGCTGTGAGGTGTCAATGCTAACCGCTGCACCACTGCGGCCGTCCCTCATAAAACAACATAATCACTACATAATTTGTAATCAGAAATGTACATACGTATATAAAAGTAAGGGGAAAAGAAACAAACTAATCTTATAAATACAGAAATAAAGAAAATTACTATTTATAGGAGTGTCCATCAGCCTTCTAGTCATTCCTGTTGCTGCATGTCTGTTCAATTCCAGAATGTTTTTTTTTTATTTTTGCTTGTCAAGCAGTTCTTTAAATTTTGCCCATACATGGTGGTGCTGCAGTAGCGTTGTTGCCTCACAGTTAGACGTTGCCCGTTCGATTCTCAGTTAGAGTGTCTTCTGTGTGGCGACATGTGTGAATGAGCGTTCCTTCTTTGAAGGTTGTGCATTAGGCCCAGCAAGCCAGCAAGTAAAAATCTACTGCCAATCATTAGCGGGCCAGAGTTCCGCTGTGGCGACCCCTAACCGGGAAAAGCCAAAAGACAAACAAACAAACAAACATTCAGGCAAAAGGTAATTCTGTTCATTCTCAATCTGATTGTAATAATTTCTAGATGAGTTACTTCAGTTGCTAAACTTATAAATTACTTAAATGAGGGAGTAAATTAATTTTTCCAGTTTTGTGTGATCACGTTTCTGGAGATGGTCAATACAGTCTACAATATGTCATATTTTATTCTTTTAACACAAGTGGGAATAGGGGGTATTAAAAATAATTAATGATTTAGATAAAATAAATGTATATCAAAAAATGCCTGTAAAAAAGAATTAATATTATTCCAAAAAGGAATCAAGATAGGACAGTCAAAGAACATATGTTGCCAATCTGCTTTCAGTTCTTTCTTGCATCTCCAACAAAGTTGTTTTTTTTCTTGTACATCAATTCATTTTTATGAGGGGTGAAGAAGGACCTGTGTAAAACCTTCCTTGTCAACAAATGCCATCTAAGAGTTAAAGTAATATGTTTAGATAATATAAATATTTTTTGTCTTCTTTACTTGGTGGTCTATTATTGATTTTGTTAAAATACTTCCAATATGTATCATTACATGTTTTAGTTTCCCTCTTCACCACTTTATACAATTTGGACAAGAGATCATGTCCCAAGGAATTTTGTTGCAATAAAAATATGATGCATTCAATCAATTTTGGAACATGATCCATTGACATCGGTTGCATTTACTTAATTTCCCTTTCTATCTATACAAGATTGTATATCTAACCACATATCTTTATACAAATCAGATTTATTCCTAATGTAACCTACTGAGTTTAGTTTTTCATCTTCAATTAACTGAAACCAGTACAATAGATTATTCTCTTTGAATGCAACTGTTGTTTCTTAATTTAAAGTAGGTACATTACTTAAAATTAAATTGTGTTAAAATCTTTAATACAGGTTTTCATAGGCGGTAATGTTAATGACCGAATAATATATAGGACTTTTGTCAAGATAATCATTTTGATGATAGAAAGTCTTTCTTCCATTGTAAAGATCATTTTATTCCATTTGTTCATTATATTCTTTATCTTATTTACGCAATTAGTATAATTATAATGTACTATATCTTTAATGTTATCCATTATGGTTGTACCCAAATAAATAATTTTCATTTCTTTAACAATATATTTAAGAAACTTATTTGGGATTGTATTCTTATTTTTGTTTATTGGTAAAATGTTTGTTTTGTTATCACTAAATGTTAAACCTGATTTTCTTTGAAACTGTTCCATTGCTAAAAAGTTGCTGATACAGATTTATTATCACTCAATGCCAATAAGATGCCATCTGAAAATGACTGAATTTTAGAACTTGAATTCTCTGTTATTTTAATACCTTTTATATTTGTATTTGATCTAATAAAATTAGCAAGAGATTCCATAACTAGGTTAAATAGCAGAGGTGAAAGAGGACATCCTTGTTTAGTTCCCATTAATACTTGTATAGGATCAGATGTAAAAGTACCTATTTTGACATATGCAAAGCAGTTTGTATAGAGAAGATTAATAAGATGTTCAAAGTTAAAAGAAAACTTGTATTCTTCTAGAACTAGCAAAAGATATTTCCAGTTGACTGAGTCAAAAGCACTATTTATATTAAGACTCATTAATGTTAAGTTTTTTTCAACATTTAAACAGAGTAGGTTACACAAAAAGCAATTGTTAAGCTTTCACTTACAGTGCTTTGTAATTAAGCAGGTCACCATATTGGTCAGCCATAGGGCTCTTTGTTTCTACTTGAGTGGTTGCCTCCTTCCCCTGTAACTGCAGTAAATTGACTCTTACATTAGAGCTGTAATACTTACCTTATAGCTTTAGGACACCTTAGGAAACCTTGTAAACTGCAATAGCCCTTCGTTAAGCCTCGCTATGCTCGGGCTCTCTTCACTCCCTCCCTGCCCCAATTTCCTCCGCCCCAGTACCTCTAAATTTATAGTACTATAGCCACTCCCCCACTTTCTAGATCCTATCTGCTTTCATCTGGGATAATTCCACCCACCCCTATTCTAATACCTACATTTAATAGCACCTATTAGCTTTCATCTGGCATTCTCCCATCCCCCCTTCCAGTACCTTTACCTCACCACTCTATCTTCTGGTGTTGCATCACCAGGTAAAACAGTTCCTTCACTCACTAGCTGAATCACATATAATGATATACTCCTCTTTACTACCCCTCTTGTTCACACCCCTCTTGTTCACACCATACCTCCTTACCTTGTATGAAAACCAGTTTCGTATGGGATTTCAGGTCCCAAAAGGCCATACTACACCCCAGCTGTAAATCCTTCCACCTTCAACCATACTTACAGTACCAGATCCTATCCAACATCTTGTTCAGTCTATCAACATCTCAACCCCAGGCACATTAGCTCTAGATCCAAACACTACCACAAACTAATAAACAAATTCCTGAAGTTCATCACCAAGTATAGACTCAACCTAATACTTGGTGGTGATATTCACCTCAACCCTGGCCCACTCACTTCAGATACACATACCCTTTCTACTTGTAATCTAAGCTACAAACCTACAATTAATAGGCCAACTAACTCTCTCCTAGTCTGTCATCTCAATATTAGAAGCATTAATAACAAGGTACATGAATTGCATGCACTTCTGGATGTCCACTCCCCTGAGATTCTCTCTTTATCTGAAACCTGGTTAAAATCTAACACTAAAGACAATGAAGTGTTACCACCTGGGTACAACATACACAGGCTGGATCGTGCTTCGAGGAAGGGGGTGAGGTAGCTGTACTCTATAAATCTGAGCTGAATGTCACCATAGATGTATTATAACCTCCTCAGATTAATAACTCTGAGATTCTTGCCACCAAATTGCAACTTAATAAAAATAAATGCATTAATATCATCTGTATGTACATTCCCCCAGGTAACAATATATCTACACTTGAAGATATCCTGCACTGGTTATCATGTCACTACCCCCAAGAAACCCTACTACTTGGAGACTTTAACATAGACTGGGGCACCTGTTCCTTAGAATCCCCAACCACCCATATTAACCTGCATGCATTTACACAAATCATATCCACCCCTACCAGGATAGGTAAACCCAACCAAAAAGAAAGTATACTTGACTGGGTACTCATAAACAGTCACCCCCAACTGTACACCTCTGGTACCCTCCTTAATGGCCTAAGCGATCACCTTCTCACATATGTAATTAATTCCCAACAACCCTTACTCAGAAAGGTTAGAAACAATAAAAACTTTGACCCTGCCAAATTCCAACAAGAACTAAACTCATGTAATTGGTCTATTCTAAAACACCTCCCCTTAGAGGAAGCAGTAGCATACTTTAACAAAAATTCCTTGTGATCCTTGATTTGCATGCACCTGTTCGTTCAAAGAGAACCAAGGTAAAAACTGCACCATGGCTTTCTATAGAGTCTAAACTCAAAATTACCCTTAGAAACAAAGCATGGGCTTTACGGCATTCTTCTAAAGACCCTCAAGATCACATTAAATACAGGCAATCCAGAAACGAAACCAAAAAATAAATTTTACAAGACAAAAAACAATACTACTGTAATTTACAGACAGTAAATCAAAATAACCCTCAGAAGTTTTGGGCAGGTTTAAATAATCTACTACATCCTGAGCAAACTTCAACTCCAATCCCTGCTGCTACTATTGATAAAACCCCTGAAGATGTTTCTGATAGTTTTAACCAATTCTTTACTGAGACAATTCAAGCCCTAGCTAGCCAACTACCTCCCAGCTCCCCTGGTCCTGAAAGTAGCACCCCTAGAAACCTACTTGTGTTCAGCTTCCAACCAGTCACCACTTCACTTATCCGTACCTTGATCAAAAAATTAAAACCCACTACACTTTCTGCTGATCAACTCTCTGCTGAGTACCTACAAAAATCAGCTGACGCTATTGCTTACCCCATCTCAATACTAATCAATCGAACCATAGTAGAAGCTAAAATTCCCACCATTTGGAAAATATCCTATGTAATCCCACTTCACAAAGGAGGCAGCTCTACTGAATTCTCCAATTATAGGCCAATAGCTATACTCTCTCCACTTGCAAAGATTATGGAAAAATGTATTCATAGACAATTCATGCACCACCTAATCCAAAATCGCCTTATGGCAGACACTCAGCATGGCTTCCGTCCTCATCACAGCACTACTTCAGCCCTCCTAGCCTTTACTAACACCATAAACCATAATCGCAACAATAATTATATATCCTCAGCCCTCTTTCTGGATCTTTCCAAGGCATTCAATATGGTTGATCACCAACTTTTAATCCACACCCTGCAAACATTCTGTCTAGATACTGGAGCCCTCCAATGGTTTCAATCCTACCTGAATGGTCGACAGCAGGCTGTTCTGTGGCAGAACAAACTCTCTAACCTTCTACCTAACACCCTCGGAGTACCACAAGGCTCTATACTAGGGCTCTTGCTGTTCTCCATCTTCATTAACGACCTTTATACTGTCATCCCAAAAGTCAGCTGTATCCAATATGCTGATGACTCTACTCTGATTTGCTCGGCCACATCTCCAATAGAGTTATGGTCAGCTACCCAGACTACCTTTAATACAATAGAAAACTGGCTTTCTGAACATCGTCTAATCCTAAATCCCAAAAAAACTAAAATGCTGTTATTTTCACCAACACGTAGGTCTACCGCTTTCACCTTTACCATAAAATCAAATGATGGCACAATAAGCTCCCCTGACCCATCTACAAAACTATTAGGTGTCATCATAGACAATAATCTCAAATTTGACCTACATGTTAACCAAACTATCAAAACCATCAATAAAAAACTAGGGTCACTTTACAGAATAAAAGCCTTCCTAAGTCCTCCAGCTAAAATTGCCATAGCTCGCTCTCACCTTCTTTCAACCCTTCTGTATGCATCCCCTCTACTCTTGAATTTGAACAAGACTGTCCTTAACAAACTCTCAATTTGCTACAACCACATTGCCAGGTTTGCCACTGGGCTGCCTTTTAGGACACATCATTGCATCAATCTAAATCAGCTTGGTTGGCTTGAACTACCTAGCCTAATCCAGTATAACCAACTGATTATGGCCTATAAAATCCTCTATAATCCGGACAATACTCCTGCACTTAAAAATATTATCACCCCCTATAACAATCCTAGACTGCTTCGATCCTCTAACAAACTACTAATTCTATACTATAGTGAAGGTAACGGAGCAAGCAAGTAGACTCAAAGCTCTTAAAAAATCAGTAAATAATTTATTTATAAGATCCAATAAGCGCTTTCTCTTAAAAGCTTCATCAGACTGTTACAAAAATTTTAAAAAATGTGTCTTATATGTAAATTCAAAAACTTCAGAGCCAATAACAATAGTCTATATAATAAGGAGATCAGTTCTTAAAGACACCACACATCTTTCTCATACAAACATATATAAACACAATAAAACAATGGCAATCGACATACAACAAATATATAAAAATATTTAAAAATATTTAAAAAATACTTTGACAAGAAATGCATTTTAATAACTAATAGTTATTTCATTATTCTGCGTTTCCTGAGAAAAGGCTTAATACTGGCTCTTTCATTCAGTCCATGTCCCCTGTCCACCCTGAGTGTAATGATCCAGTTATTCTCTTTATACTCGGTCTGATTCCTAATACCACCTTCTCGTATGCTGGATTGAACTAATTCTATTACCCTGAATAAAAAACAATGTTCTGAGCCTCCACTGGAGACGTATTTGGCTAAGGCATTGTGACTAGTCTTTTTTCTAATATGATAAATATGCTCCCGAATTCGATCTCTCAGGACCCTATTTGTTTTTCCAACATAGAATGATTGGCAAAGTTGGCAAACTGCTAAATACACTAGGTTGGAACTTTTGCATGTAGCTTCTATGTTGAAAATAAAATTCCTTTTCAACAAGAGTTAATTAATATCTTCTTATTGTATTTTATAGTAGCAGTACAAAACATACCTTTATAATCTTGTTATGTTCCCATAACTTCAGGCATAGGTAAAGAATTCTTCCATAAAATTGTTACTCCACTTTTTTCTGATTATGTTGTGAACTAGATAGTATTGTCTTATTCTTAGTATTACGTCTGTTTCTATCTTCTGCTAATAAGTGTGTTTCCTGTAGAAAGATAACCTGAGAATTAAACAGCTTCAGGTATCTGTGATGCCCATACACTGGCCCAGTAATCAAGGTGCCTCAATCCTCACCATTAGAACCAGTGAGGGGCATCCACATTGGGAGGATAACAAGCAGCCACACACACACACACACACAGTAAAGTACAATTTCCTGTAAGAGCACACAGACATCACAGTCAGTCTGAGGCTGGTTTCTCCCTTTCTCACTGGATCCCCAATAAGACTCTCCACTGGCACAGCAATAGGGTTCATATCTCAGTTGAGTGGTCAAGCCAAAACCTCCAGCACTATCTCTGGCCAACCAATGCTTTGTGTCCCTGCACAAGTAGCTGACACACAGACACTTCCAGATTCAAGTTACATACAAACACACAGACACTCCTGGGGAAGGCTGGCACAGGTTCATTAGCTATGCCCCCCTTCTGTCCAGACTATAAGGTAGTGTCGACTGCCACCAACCACTATTTATCAGCTACTATAAAGGCCCTTACCAAAGAGTGTTCAATTATACTGTGCAATGTTATTATTATCCAATTGGTAAAATGTGACTGAGACTTGAAAGCTATTTAGGAGTGGACTATGCAGTATCACAAAATACATGCAAGTACTCTATGAGCTTAAATATCTCTACACAAAAAAGCCACAGTTAAAAGCTTTAAAAATGTTTAATAATAAATAATAAAAACATAAGACAATACTCATTGATTCAACACAGTGACAACAGAGAGTTCAAAAATCACAGGAAATACTTTAAAACAGCATTGTAGGACAGTCTGACATAAATATAGAAAACAGCTATACTAATCTGGCTATATTTCTATCTATCTCTAAGAGAGATACTAAGATCTAAGATCCTACTTACAGAGCAAAGCAAGTGCTGGTGAACTGATGTGTTCAGGTTCAGATACAAATACAAAATGCAAAATGTTTCTCTCTGAGAAAGTCTTAAATTGATAATACACATTACTGCTGAGTCATTTCAGATTACATCATTCTTGACACTTCTGCTTAAGTTTCTCAGGCTCACAGAAGTTAAAACTTACCATTTCTTTGTAATCTGCACCTGCTAGGAAGCCACAGCAATAAAATACACTTCACATGTGAAACCTAGTAATTACCTCTGTCTTAGGACAATAGAAAGACATTCCTGGCCCAGCCATCCTGTCTTTGTGTTTGAGATCACACACAGCTGTAAAATGCTTGACCTATCAGCTTTCTTCCAGCAGGGTCCACTGTGGTTACATTTTTGAAGCTCAACACATAACACAGTCTTTTTTTCATTTGTGAAACAAGCCTGTGGATCATATTAATATTTACAATGACACAGAATTATTTACAAAATAAATATTCTATCTAGCTAGGCTGGCAGCCTTCACAATTCTCTCACCCCAGAGAACTCAAGCTAGTTTTTCAAGTGACCCTTGAGAAACATTGCTTGAGAGGGTTAGATCTTTCTGGGTATTCCTTACCCCATTCCCTATCTTGAGAACCCATCTGCATTGCTAATCCCACTGTGGTGCTGAACTGACATAGCATATGCTTACAACCCTAGGCTCCACCTTAATAATTTGGCATTTTACTGGCTGGCTCAATGTAACCATGGTAGGGGATTGTGATCTATAACTGCAGTTAATTTCCTTCCCTACAGATAAGGCTGAAGTTTCTGCAGTGCTCACACTATGGCTAGACATTCTTTTTGTACAGCTGCATAGCATTCCTCTCTGGGTTGAAACCTACAACTGAGATAAACCACTGGGTGCACTTCTCCCTCTGAAGACATCTGGCTAAGTACAGCCCCCACCCTGGGCTTAATGGTTAACCCTGCCCTCTGTAGTCTGCCCAGTATCTCCCTGACATGTTGAAGGTACTCTTGCTAGGAATGGCTGTAGATGGCAATATCATCTAGGTAAGCAAGGGCAAACCCTCCTGCTTTTGCTAGGATATGACCTACCAACCTCTGGAAAGTCGCTTGGGCATTTTTCATCCCAAAGTGCATCTATGTAAACTCATACAAGCCAAAAGGAGTCACAAAGGCTGACTTCTCTCTTGAACTGGTAGTCAAGGGCACCTGACAGTAACCCTTGGTAAGATCAATGGTGGTAAGATACTTAGCCCCACCCAGCTGCTCTAGGGTCTCATCTGTCCTAGGCATGGGGTAAGCATCTGACTCTGTGTGACTATTTAATTTCCTGTAGTCCATACAGAACCTGGTGATGCCATCCTTCTTTGGCACCAGCACCACTGGGAAGGCCCAGAGAGTGTTGGACTTTTGAATTACCCTTAGTTCCAACATTTCCTGTATCTCCTATCTCCGAGTCTGTTTGACTCTCTCAAGCACCCTATAAGAGGCCCACCTAATAGGCCTTTGGGGTCCTGTATCCACCTAGTGCTGGACCAGGTGGGTGCACCCTGGTTTCCCAGTGAACATGTCCCCAAACTCCTGTAACACTACTTGGATTTCTTGAACCAGGGTAGGAGATAGCTGCTGGGACATTGTTACCCCCTCCACTGTGGTGTTAGTCCAAACCTCACTGAGGAGATCAGTCTCCAGATCTCCCTCAGACTCCTCTTGCAATCCACTGCATATACTCAGCATAAGGGCCTCCCTATCACGGTAAAGTTTCATCATGTCATATTTCATCAGCCCCCTGACTAACTCCCCCCCCTTTCCAGACCAATCTCTCACTTTTTTTTCTCCTCCTAGTACCTAACACTACCTCCTACCAAACTCACCCTCCCGTCTTCCCCACTAAGCCCTTTTCCTACTCTTACCCCTAACTGTCCTTTACTATTTCAATCTCCTCATCAGTAGAATGGTCAACGACTACTGTTGCACTCTTATCTCTCCTTCACTGCTACCCAAACACTCATTACTAGCTTATTTTCTCTTTACTTTAAATTCAATTTCTCCTGGACTACCTACCTAAATATACATAGCTAGCCAACATTGTATATACTCTGTAATCAGTATTATCATTGTATACTCGCTTGACATTGTTATGTATTTTTTTTTGTGTACTAGCAAATGTTTTTATTCTTGAAGCTTGTATATATTTTGTAACTTTGGAGCTTTTCTCTCCGGGTCTCCACTGAAAAAGGGCCACGGCCCAGATGGATCAACCCGGTCAACAAATGTCAAATGAATAATAAATAAATGTTAACATGGTACAATTTGTGCTCCTGCATCCTGCCTAGCAGTTCCACCATGTAGTTAACATCACTGACTTTCCTGACCACCTTGTTAGGTCCCTACCAAGCTGCCTGCAACTTGTTGGGTCTGACAGGAATGGGAACCAATACCTGCTGCCATACAGCATACTCCCTAGCTTGAGTATTCCTGTCATACCAGACCTTTTTCTGCTGTTGGGCTTTTGCCAGGTTCTCCTGGGCCAAGCCCATGAGTTTCCTGAGCCTTGTCCTGAGGTTTAGGACATATGCCACAACATACTCCTGGTGAGATTTACACTCACCCTCCCACTCATCTCTAATTAAATCTAGAGGCCCTGTCACCCTATGCCCATACAGCAACTAAATGGGTGAAAATCTTGTGAATTCCTGGGGAACCTCTCTGTAAGCAAACAACAGATTGGGCAAATATTTGTCCCACTCCCTCTTAAACTGGTCTGCAAATGCCGATAGCAAGGACTTGAGTGTAGAGTTTATCCTTTCAACAAGACCATTAGTCTGGGAATGGTAGGGGGTGGTCTTTGAGTGCTTCACCCAACAGTACTTCCACAGACAAGCCAGCAGGTCTGACATGAAATTGGAACCTCTGTCAGTCAGTATTTCTTTTGGGAAACCTACCCTGCTGAAAATCTCTAACAAAGCATTTGCCACATTTTCTGCCTCAATGGAGGACAAAGCCACTGCCTCAGGGTATATTGTAGCATTTCTACTACCACTAGGATATACCTTTTCCCTGTACAACCTGGGGTGCTCAGATTCCCCACAATATCCATAGCTACCCTCTGAAATGGCTTCTCAATCACAGGCAAAGGCATCAAAGGAGCATTGACCTTGTCTCCTACCTTGCCTACTTTCTGGCACTTCTCACAGGTCCTGCAGTACCCTGTTACATCTCTGGAAATTCCAGGCCAATAAAAGTTCTGTATAATATGTCTCTTTGTACATTTTATGCCCATATGACCTGCAAAGGGAATACCATGGGTTATGGCTAGAAATGCCAGATGGTAGGCTCTAGGCACTGCCAACTGCTGTATTCTCTCACCCTCTAGCCTTCCCTCATGGGTCCACTGTCTATACAGTAACCATTTGTCCCAGTATACAGATTCCCCCTTCCCTTGCACATTAGCTACCTCACTAGCTACCTGTCTCAGGCCTTGTAATGTACGGCCTGATAGCTGAGCCTGTCTCAACTCTCTCTTAGTAACCCTTCTCAGCTTCCCTTCCACAGGAAGTCTGGCATCCTCTGACAGTGGTGCCTCACTGTCAGCCTGGGTACTACTACTCTCCTCTACCTTTGCAGTCACTCTGTCGAAGGGAACATCAGTACCCACAAACAGATGTGGCTCTTCTTCAGTCTCACTGATACAGAGTAGCTCCCTCCCTGAAGTAATGACCTCTCCAGTCTTGACTGCAAGTGTATGGTCTGTTTGGGTCACCCCCAGTCTACCAGACCCACATGCTTGTCTCCAAGACTGACAGCATGTAACTGCATAAGCACATGGTACTGCCTCATCCAAATCCTTCCCTATCAGAACATCTGCAGGATAGTAGTTTGGTACCCCTGTCATCTCAAGACAACCTACTATTGGCATTTTGCTGTTCCCACTTATTGGTTCCATCACCTTTTGTTCCTTATCTTGCCTCCATAGACATCTATGTGTACATGGCCCCACTGGTTGCATCCAAAGGGTCTATATCACAGAGTCGAAGTTACGTAACTTCGAACACCTAATGGTTGAACCATTATGTTCAAAGTTATATAACTTCGACTACCTAAACAATAAACCACAACGGACAATAAAATAAACTGTTGTAAGCAGGAGGGCAAGCCCCCCCTGCCCTCCCCCCACATGGGGGCTGTGCCTCCCACACCCCCCTCTACTTAAATATACCAATTCCAAGATTGCACCACATTGAAGTGAATGGAAACCTGCACCTATGGAGATTTCCATTCACACGCTCGAACTTTTACAAATTCGAACATATGGTCTCGACCATATGTGGTTTGAACTTGTAAAAGTTCAATGATGTGATAGGAACCTGCATCCAAAACATTTAACCCTATGTCCTGGATGTGTACCTGGACTAGTGACTGTTGGAGCGGTCTGGGATGCCCATCATGGGTTCCCTTAGACCCATGAGCAGCACTGGATGTCCCTTTCCTATGCTTGCTAGGTATAGGTTTCCCTTCTTCCCTAAATCATCTACAGTGGAACATTGTCTATGAGCTAACCAGATCCTCAAGTCCTCAGGCAAAGGGCTAAAGGCTTGTTCCCTCACTAAAAGGTCTGCCAGCCCTTCAAAAGTGGTGATCTGACATCCACTCACCCACCTACAAAAATAAGTGCTTAGTTCACAAACATATTCTCACACACTTTCATCTGCCGTGTGTCTATGCTCATGAAACTTTTTCCTATAAGCTTCAGGTGTTAGCTTAAAAAATTCTTGCAAACAATTCTTTACAGCATTATAGTTTAAAAAATCATGATCAAATATTTTGGACAACAGAGTTACAGATTTACCATGGAGTAAGGGGGTCAGGAGTCGTACCCAGAGCCTTTGTTCAACATCATACTGTTTACATACCCTCTCAAACATATGAATGAAACTATCAAAATGACCCCCCTCTGTAAACTGTGGAAGAAATTTACTGATCATTTGTGCTTCTGGGGTCAGGTTACTCCCTTCCCCATTACCACCATGACTCTGGTGAAGAGTCAGCATCTCCTTTTCATGTTGCTTCTGCCTCTCCTTCTTCTCAGCTTCCAGGCATAGCAGTTTCTCATTTTCCTCACTCTCTAGATGCCTCTGTCTCTCTGCAGCTTCTATTTGCAGATGCTTGGCCTCCAACTCAAGTCTCTTTAGCTCCAGATGGATTTTTTAGTTTTCTGTAGAAAGGTTGAGCTGTCCATTCTCTGAGTGTTGTACATCTCCACGGGCAGTCTGATCATCCTCTTGGTTGCTATTCTCTGATACAGATGTGAACAAAGCTGCAATCATGTCTGCTTTAGTCAGGTTTCTATGCACCAGTCCTTTAGCCTGGCACATCTCAGCAAACTGGCTTCTTGTCAGATTGCCATACTCCTCTGCTGACATGCTTGCCTGCTCTCCCTGACTAACTAAGCTAACTAAAGAAATAAAACAATTGTGATCTGAACTCTGAATGTTCACTGCATGGCTGATTTAGAGTACAAAAACTCCTTCAGTGATAACTGTACACAAGCTACAGGAATTCACTATCCACAACATTACAAGGCAATTAATATGTGATGTGGCTAACTCACCACTATCAAACAATTAATATTTGATGTGAATAGCCCACCACTGCCAAACAATTAATAAGTGATGGCTGCCCACTGGCCCAGTAATCAAGGAGCCTCAATCCTCACCACTAGCACCAGTGAGGGGCATCCACATAGGGAGGATAACAAGTACATGCACAGTAAAGTACAATTTCCCTTAAGAGCACCAAGAGATTGCAGTCAGTCTGGGGCTGGTTTCTCCCTTTCTCTCCAGATCCCCAATAAGACTCCCCATTGGCACAGCTATAGGGTTCAGATTTCAGCTAAGTGGTCAAGCCAAAACCTCCAGCAACCTCTCTGTCCAACCAGTGCTTTGTGTCCCTGCACAAGTTGCTGACACACACACACACACACACACACACACACACACACACACACACACACACACACACACACACACACACACACAAAGACACTCTTGGGGAAGACTGGCACAGGTTCACTAGCTATGCTTCCTTCTGCCCAGACTATAAGGCATACCGACTGCCACCAACCACTACTTATCAGCTACTGTAAAGGTCATTACCAAAGGGTGTCCAATTCTACTGTGTAATGTTATTATTATCCAATTGGTAAGTGTTGCTGAGACTTGAAGGCTATTTAGGAGTGGCCTATACAGTATCACCAAACACATGCAAGTACTTTAAGTGCTTAAATATCTCTACACAAAACAGCCACAGTTAAAAGGTTTAAAATATTTAATAATAAATAAAAACACCAGACAATACTCATTGATTCAACACAGTGACAACTGAGAGTTAAGAAATCACAGGAAATACTTTAAAACAACGTAGGACAGCCTGATATAAATTTAGAAACCAACTAGACTAAACTGGCTACATTCCTATCTATCTCTAAGAGAGATACTAAGATCTAAGATCCTACTTACAGAGCAAAGCAAGTGCAGGTGAACTTTTGTGTTCAGGTTCAGACACAAATGCAAAATGTAAAATATTTCTCTTTGAAAAAGTCCTAAATTGATAATACACATTACTGCTGAGTCGTTTCAGATTACATCATTCTTGACACTTCTGCTTAATTTTTCCAGGCTCACAGAAGTTAAAATTTATCATTTCTTTGTAATCTGCACCTGCCAGGAATCCACAGCAATAAAAGACACTTTACATGTGAAACTTAGTAATTATCTGTGTTACGACAATAGAAAGATGTTCCTGGCCCAGACATCATGTCTCCAAGCTTGAGATCACACACTTTTGTAAAATGCTTGACTTATCTACAAACAATCTAATCTTGAAACCTAGGTGCTTGGGATTTCCCTCTCTCTTCCCCCCTTGGCTAACCTGGTGTGACTCAATTTGAACTCTACATTTACCTACACTAGCATACTGCAGCTCCACATAATGGTGTCTACAGGATTGCAATTGACCACCACAAGAAAAACTGTTTCTCCCAGCAATTAATCAGATTGAACTCTACATTTACCTACACTAGCATACTGCAGCTCCTGCATAACGGTGTCTACAGGATTGCAATTGGCCACCACAAAAACTGTTTCTCCCAGCAATTACTCAGATTGAACTCTACATTTACCTACACTAGCATACTGCAGTTCATGCATAATGGTGTCTACAGGATTGCAGATGGCCACCACAACAAAAACTGTTTCTCCCAGCAATTAATCAGATTGAACTCTACATTTACCTACACTAACATACTGTAGCTCCTGCATAGCAGTGTCTACAGGATTGCAATTGGCTACCACAACAAAAACTGTTTCTCCCAGCAATTAATCAGAGTAGGTTACACATATAAAAATCATTTGTTAAGCTTTCTCTTGCAGTGCTGTGTAATTAAACAAGTCACTATTTTGGTCAGCCATAGGACACTTTTCTACTTGAGTGTTTGCCTCCTTCCCCTGTAACTAAAGTACACTGACTCTTACATTTGTCTCTCTGACCCTACTTTTTACAGGTATACCTTGTACCTTTATGGCTTTCTTACACTCAGACATAGATTCTTGTTGAAGGTTTTACTTACATGTCTGACATTTGAGCAAGTAACCCTTGTAAAAATCCTCAAACTTTTATATTGTTGTTCTGTCTTTCCTGCTAAACATAAGTAAAGTTAAAGTGCTGAGTGCAGATTTTAGGCCCTTACATTCACCTTACCTCTGGTGTGGTGTCTTGAGTCAATCAAGGTATCCTTCTAACCACTCCTACTGCCTTCTCTTTTCCCTCACTCCCCCTCTTTCCTCAATAAGATTAAACTGCTACAACTTAGTACAGGCATTAGTTCATCCCTACTCTGCTTGCCCTCGCTTTGCTCGGGCTCGCTTCGCACCCCACCCTGCCCACAAATCTCTCCCGCCCCTGCTGCTGCTACATTTATTGGTACTAGACCACACCCTGCTTTTTTAAACCAATCAGTAACAACTTGTCACTCAATAGCACCGCCCTCAACCTGATACCACCAGTCCTCTAACTCTACAATTCCTTTTGCCTAAGTTTCAAGTCTCATTCAGTAATTATACTATCACCCAAAATAGTCTTATTAACTCTACTTCTAACCCTGTTACTCATATCTCCTAACCACCTATGACTGTCAGGGTCACCCAGGTTTCCACTACTCTAAATTCCAAACATCCATCCCATCTACAACAGATAATAATGCAGCCTTACTCACCTCCCTCATGCTTACCTCCTTAACCCCTAAATACTACTATCTTACTAGACCTGGTTACAATAGTCCAAAAACTAGACACTATTTCAAAACTTTATTCAAAATCTTAAATCTCATACTCAGGATACATTACAACCTCACAAAGGACAGCTACTTCCACCCAAACCCAGGTCCATCCTCACCTGTTGATCCTAATCCCCCTACTATGTCCCCTACCATCATAGCTCCAACAAATAGACCTCCTAACTCACTATTGACCTGCCAGCTAAACATTAGTATCATAAATAACAAAACTCAGCACCTGCATGCCCTCTTAGTTGTTCATTCCCCAGATATATTATGCCTAACAGAAATGTGGCTAAAACCTGCCACGAAGGACCATGAAATTCTACCACCAGGGTACAATATGTTTTGACTAGACCATACCACCAGAAAGGGTGGCGGGGTAGCCATACTTTACAAGTCTACCCTATTTGTCAGCATAGACACCCAACAACCACTCCAGTTCAAAATGCTGAAATTCTTATCTCAAAACTACAAATTAATAAAAACAAAAATGTAAACATTGTCTGTGTCTACATTCCCCCAGGAAGGAACACAGAAACCTTGGAAGACTTCTTATATTGGTTATCCAATAACTATCCCCAAGAAACAATTGTTCTTGGGGATTTAAACATTGACTGGAACACTTGCTCTTGTGAAACCTCCATAACCCACATAAACCTCTATGGATTTACTCAAATCACACCCCCCCAAGGACAGGAAAACCCAATAACAAGTAAAATACCCTAGACTGGATACTTGGCAATACCCATCTTCAATCCTATAAATCAGGCACTTTGCCTGATGACCTAAGTGACCACTGTCTCACCTATGTAATCAAGCTTAAAGTAGACTGCTCCTACCAACCCACCTATAGAGCATTAAAAAACAACAAGAATTGTGTTCTCACCAAGTTTCAAAATGAATTTAAGGCATGTAACTGGTCAGTACTAAAAAGTCTCCCCCTAGATAAAGCAGTAGCATACTTTAACACCAAATTCCTTGCTATTCTTAACTTGCTATTCTTAACTCCCATGCTCACAGCCACTATTAGTACCAAAGGTAATAGTGTACCATAGCTTTCTAAAGATACCAAAACCAAAATTTCACTTAGAAACAAAGCATGGGCCACCTACCAGAAAACAAAAGCCCCCACTTGATCAACTAAGATTCAGATAGATAAGGAATGACACCAAAAAATCCATAACCTTAGACAAAAAAAACTACTACTACTGTCTACTGCAAGAACTCCAAAACAAACCTTGAAGGTTCTGAGCAGGAATAAACAAACTACTCCACCCAGGCCAAATCACCACTCCACCTCCCTCAGCTTCCCAACAAAAATCCCCAGTAGACATTGCTAATAACTTCAACAACTTCTTCACAGAGACTATCCAGTCTCTAGCCAGCCAACTCTCTCCCAATGGCTCTAATTCTAATGCAGCCACACTCAGTACCCAAACACACTTTATCTTCCAACCTGTTCCTACTCAATGTATTCATGCCCTACTTAAGAAACTAAGACCCACCACCCTGGCTGCTGGCCTCCTCCCAGCAGACTATCTGCAAAAGGCTGCTGACACCATAGCATACTCTATCTCAATCTTGATCAACAGAGCTATAGCTGAAGCTACTGTACCCACTATATGAAAATACCCATGTCATACCTCTCCATAAAGGAGGCAGTTCCACTGAGCTGTCAAATTTTAGACCCATAGCTAGTCACCTCTAGCTAAAATTATGGAGAAGTGTGTACACATACAGCTCATGCACTACCTCACACAACTGTTGTTCAACTTTCAGCATGGCTTTAAGCCACACCACGGTACTACGTCTGCCCTACTCTCTTTCTCTAACATCATTAACCACAACCACAATAATAACAAATTATCCTCAGCACTCTTTTTAGATCTATCCAAGGCTTTTGACATGGTGACCACAAAATGCTTATAAATACCTTGAAGGCCTTCTCCTTAAACAACCATGCACTTCAATGGTTTCAATCCTACCTGTAGGGCAGGCAACAGGCAGTCCTATGTCAGGACAAGCTATCATCTTGCCTTCCCATCACATTAGGAGTCCCCCAGGGCTCGATACTAGGGCCCCTTCTTTTCTCCGTCTTTATCAACAACCTTCAGTAAGTCATCCCAGATGCTACTTGCATTCAATATGCGGATGACTCCACCTTGATTTGTTCTGACACCTACTCAGCTACTTTATTCACATTAACCCAAAATGCCTTCAATAAAGTGGAAAAATGGCTCTCCAATCAACATCTAATCCTAAACCCTAAAAAAACTAAGTTGTTCCTCTTCTCCCCCACATGCAGGTCCTCCCTGCCATCCTTCAACATAACCGCTGACAATGGCATTATCATCTCCCCAAAAGCCCAAACTAAACTACTGGGTGTAATAGTTGATATCAACCTGAAGTTTGATGCTCATATTAATCAAACTACCAAAACCTTTAATAAAAAGCTTGGCTCTCTTTAAATAATCAAATCTTTCCTTACCCCACTTGCTAGAACTGCAATTGCCTGTTCCCATCTACTATCAACTCTTCTCTACACCTCACCTCTATTCTCCAACTTAAACAAAACAAATCTTAATAAACTATCATCCTGTTATAACCACATTGCCATATTTACTACTGGCACACCAGTGTCACAACCTAAATTGCCTAGGATGGCTTGAACTGCCTAGCCTACTACAGTTCAACCAGCTAATAGTGGCACATAACGTCCTTTACCAACCAGAAAATACACCTGCACTAAAAAATATTATCAGCCCCTACATCAGCACCTGGCTACTGCAATCATCCACTAGACTCCTAGTTCAAACATACAAATCCAACTACTCAGCTGGGGATCCTCTGTTTGCCAACTCTGTTGGAAAAACATGGAACAGACTCCTAGCTGATTTGACCCTAGAACCCTCACTAACTTGATTCAAAAGCAAGCTCAATAAATACTTCAAAATTAATTGGTTATGTCCTTGCACTAACCCCGACTAGTGACCTCTCTATTACTTAGGTGCCTTACCTTCAACTACTTCTAACTGCTTTCTACCACACCATTTCAGGAAGAGTCAATTGTATAACTGCTGCTCAATACGTCTTAAACCTGAATGTAATGTTATGTATATATAACTTTGAAAATAATGTTATTTTTTGTAAAGTGTTTTATAAAAAGTTAGTACTATATGTGCTAAATGCTGGCATTGCTTATGACTGTAATCTGTTTGAAACTAGCATTTACTAAATGTTCAATGTGCATTATTATCTTGGAGCTTCTCTCCCAGGGCCTCCACTGAAAATGGACATATATCCAGTCAGACTATCCCGGTCAACAAATGTAAAATAAATAATAATAAAATTATCAGCTCTCTTCCAGCAGGTTGCAGTGTGGTTACATTTTTGAAGCTCAACACACAACACAGTTTTCTTTACATTTGTGAAACAAGCCTGCGGATCATATTAATATTTACAATGACATAAAATTATTTACAAAATTCAATTTGGCTAGGCTGGCAGCCTTAACAATAGCTGTTTAAGTTACTTCTGTTGCTTCCATTGTTTAATCCATTAACATCTATAGAAATACAGTTAATAAATGTCATTTGTCCTATTGATCAGAAATATGTAGGTTTATAGGTTCATAGGTAGGTACTAGGCTATCTGCCTGAAGGCATTTATAAGCCAAGCCAGAATGTGTTGGCTTTCACCACCCCCTTAGATTAGTTCCCTGTGCCTCTGTCCAGCAGAGCCACTGAAGTGATCCCCGGGGTAAACTTTCTGTTTCCCATCCACCGTCAAGGTTTCTCTTGAAGAGTGTTAGCAAGGAGCTCTGCCTAATGTAGATTGGTATCTTGTTCCAAAGCATGGGAAGTCTCTGGGACAGGAATCTATCCCTCCAGCATGTCCTATTTATCATTGTGGTGAGGTTTAGATCCCTAAAGCGTGTGGCTCGAGGGGATATGGTTTTCTTTAGGTGGATCATGTCCATCAATTCTGGGTTATACTTATATACTTATTTCTAATAGGTAATGACTCTCTGTTTATAAGGAGCTGCTTATTAATTGTCATACAAATAGTAAATTCTGAGAGTAGAGCTACAAACAAAATCATTACATTTGTGGACACTCATAAAAATGAAATAAGTAAGATTGTCATAAAACCATTACTTCTAAAACCCCTCCTACCCCTCATGGAGTGTAACACCCTATGCTTGAATAGTCTAACCATCCAAATAAACCAACTCATCCAATAGTCTGACAAAGAGTGAGAAGAAAGACCCCAAACCACTCTACCACAGATATATATATATATATATATATATATATATATATATATATATATATATATATATCAAAATAACTCTAATGACAATTATCTTAAAATATAGCTGTATCCTGTAAGTCATTATTTATGTAAATAAGTAGAACAGTTGTTTCATTTTTAAACCTATTTATTAAGAAAAAAACATTATCTAACAGTATATATCAAATAAGTTATTAAAGAACAACACAGACTATGATTTACTAGTACAAAGATAAATCCCCAGCATTTTTATTTTTTTTTTAATCTTCATGTGTTTTATCAGTATGCTCTACACTTATATATTTTGCCATAGAATAAAACTTTAAATATTATATTTTTATTCATTTGCAGCAAATAATGCCTTCAAACAGTATATACTTTTTTCTGTTTCAATTATAAGCGTTCGTGTTTCATGTAACACGATATTAGCTTTTCCTCTGCTGTGCTGGCTTGTATAGCTATGTATTGTTACAGTGAAATTTGATCTAATGTATATTCAGAAGGTTTTGCCTTTTATTTAAATTATCTTTCCAAAGCTGTCTGTCAAACCAGATCTCCAAGCTTGAATAGTTCTATTCTGTCAGTTTGGTGGAATTTCATGTTATCTCAGGCTTTTACCTCAAATGCGTCATATAATCTAGTGAAAGAAGAAAGCTTGAGCCTGAGAGAAAGAAGCTTCATGTCTAAACCACCCTGAAGCTATTCACATAAATACAGCCCTCAAATAACAATAATTTTCATTACATGCTACACTAAGCTCAATCTTTCACTCAAGTGCAGAGTTTTAAGGTTGTTTAATATACTAAAACTTATTTTTTAACCAAACAACCATAAATTACACCTCTTTAACAACTATAATCACCCCTACCCCACCTCACATTTCATTGTGTTTAGCAAAAACAATAGCTTATAATCTGAGACTGTATATTGGCTCTCCAGGCAGCGTTAAAATGCAATTATACAATGACTCCCCATTAATATTCCAAAACGTGCATGCTGATTGGTCAGCGTGCACGTTGTAAATCAGAGTTATAGTAATGGAAAAAGGTCCGGTCGCCCGGAGTTTTTCCATTAGTATAACTCTTTTTTTTTTTACAGCAATGGAGAACACAAGATCTCCGTTGCTTTTTACAATCTGTCTCGCTATGTTAAACGAATTTAACATAGCGAGACAACTTTTAAAAAAAGCAACGGAGCATCTCCGTTGCTTTTTTTTAAAGCTGTCTCGCTATGTTAAACCCATTTAACATAGCGAGACACTTTAAAAAGCAAAGGAGATCTTGCTTTCTCTGTTGCTTTTTTCAAAACTGTCTCGCTATGTTAAATGGGTTTAACCTAGCGAGACAGCTTTAAAAAAACTGAGATTTTCCGTTGCTTTTTTTAAAGCTGTCTCGCTATGTTAAACTCGTTTAACATAGCGAGACAGGTTGTAAAAAGCAATGGAGATCTTGTTTTCTCCGTTGCTTTTGCCCACAACTCTGATGTACTGCATAAGTATATGCATGCACAGTACATCAGAACTGCCGCAGAATACCAGACAGCTGCGGAAGGGCAGCAAGGAGGCATTATACAATGCCATTATTTAAGAAAAGCAATTATTTTTTTTCTTAAATAATGTCATTGTATAATAGCAGTAACCCACTTCTGGGTGTGGGTAATGCTGGATTTACCCACGGTTGGCTTTGTTTGGCCACTCGGGCTTCGCCCTCGTGACCAAACCACACCAACAGTAGGTAAATACAGCATTACCCACACCCAGGCATGGGTTATTGCTATATTATTAATCTTAACAAAGCTTCTTTTAAATATTACTCTAGCAAGTGTTTACTTTGGATAGTTTCTATTCATTTTATACTGAAGTGTTGGTGATGCTATTTTGTATAATACAATGTTTACGTAATAGAAATTAGCACTGCTGTTACTTTTCCCAAAAGCATCAAGAAAAGCAAGATATTACTAAAGATATATGCTACTGAAGCCTGTAATAGTAACTATATAAGATAAACAAATGTTGAGTTCAACTATGTGTCATGTAGCAGTCCTTTCCATTTCAAAAATAAAATATGCAGTAACTTCTAAGCATATAATTTCGTACTGGAATCTGCAACTTTATATATTAATATAAACACTGAAAGTTTTTGTAAAAAAATATATAATTGTTTGTTCCAGCTCATAAAAGATATTGTCAATTAAATGTAAAATAAGTATAATGCAGATAAAAGAGTTAAATTACCTTTTATTTGCAGTCTATTTGCTTGTAGTCAAGTTTTAATGTATGCTGTAACTAAGTATGTTATTGCTTCTTGCTTTATTATTAAAGGTTTATAGAAAACTAAAATTGTACTTGTTTACAAAAAAGAAAAAACAAACATGTTTTAACATCATGTTACTTTCCTTGTAAATAAGAATCAAAGAAAGAGAAAAGGAAAAAGGAAAAGTTCTTCATTGTCCCCCTTTTTTGTTTTGCTCACTTATCTTGCTTCCATTTGAATATATATACCTGTTTGAAGATAAATTACTCCAATCCATTTGCTCTGTTTGTTCTAGAATTTTATTTGTTTGTAGAAATGACAAAGCAGGGTCAGGATCTCCAAAGAGTTTAACCTCTTTTGTAAGGAAAATCTTTAGTCTGGCCAAGAATAATAAAAGTACTTTTATTTGGTTCTTTTTAAATTCTCTAACAAGTGGAAGGAATTGTTTTCTTTTTGCTATCACTGTTGTTGAGTAGTCATTGTCAAAATGCACAATATTTCCATCATATCTAAGTGGTGAGTTAGCCCATGCATTTTTAAGTACCAATTCTTTGTCTTCAGATTAAATAAATTTCACCACTATAGATCTCAGAGAAGAACCAGGTTTTGCAAGGGACTGGTGTGTTCTCTATATCCAAAAAGAGAGAGCTTCATGGAGATCTAAAGTCTTAGGAAGCCAGGTAGTTAAAAATGAAATCATATTGTTACCCTCAGTACCTTCAGGAAGTCCAAATATACAAATATTTTTCCTTCAAGATCTATTTTCAAGGTCATCTGCTTTAGCTGACAAGATTTTATTTTGCTGCAATAAAAAATACAATTTTGTTTTCTCCTTCATTTAGCCTTCCATCCATAATATTAAAGGATTCTTCAATGCCAGAGATTTTTCTGTTCCTGAAGAGCCTCATTAATTTATTCCATTTGTTTGGAACAGTCTTTCTTAAAATCGTCAATTGTATTGTCCAATCTGTCAATTTTTTAATGATAATTCTTGAATATGAGACAACAGTGACTGAAGCTCTTTCTTACATGAAGAATCCTGAAGTGGTGCCTTAGTGTAGCTCATGTTGCTGCCAGATACAGTGAAAGGAATTACTTTTACACAGTTTTGTACAGGAAAATTATTAGATTTTCCATTTTTTCTTGAAACAGTCTTTGATAACAACAAGGGCTATTGAAATTCTCTAGTTTGAACTGTTTAGGATTATTCAAACAAAAAAATATCCTGTCAGAAATATAGCTTTTGTAGTAGAGCAGTGAAGAAGTGCTGCTATCCTTGTCTCATGCAGGCCATGCCCCCCATAAATAACAAGCTTTGATGACGAGAAATGGTAATGCCATTATTTATATATACCAGGAAAAGCCAAAAACAAGTAATTCGAAACACCATACACCAAACACTTGCTATATTAACCAGAACCCACAAACACCACTAAAATAATAATCACTTTTAATGCAGTTACTACATTTGTATATTAGTTGCCATCATCTTTCCCTCACTACTTCACTCTTTATCCCTCCAGGCAGACCAAAATCATTACATGCTAATGTTTGCTAAAATCTAAATTTGAAGAGTTCACCAGGAGAAAAATACAGTAAATTTCACATTTTCATAACCAAAATCAACTATTATATCTTCCAGCATAACCTAATCCTCCGATTGGAGAGACGATATCAGCAAGAAAAGGACAGAAGTACGGGTTCTAAACGGAGAGCTGAAATGAGCAAGAAGATAAGAGTAGTACTGAGATATAACCTGACAGATAAAATCAGCAAAAAAGGGAGAGTAGTGTTGATGTCTGAATAAAAACTAAAGTACAACAAACAAATATCCCTCACTGTCGCCAAAGTCCACAGAAAGCTAGGTACCCTATATCGCTGCAAACTATACCTAACTTCAGAAGCTAGAATCACCATAGCCAGAACCCACCTGCTAGCAACTATCTTATATGGATGTCCAGTACTAACAAACCTAAATAAAACTGACCTTAAACTCTCCACATGCTATAATAAAATTGCCAGATTCACTGTCAACACCAGATCACGGTCCCACCACTGCCAATCCCTGAACAAACTGCACTGGTTAGAATTCCCAAATTTACTACAATACCACCAACTCAACCTGGCACACCAAATACTATACTATCCTGAAAAAAACCTGTTCTGTCCGGCCTCATAACCTTCTACAACCCTAACAGGCAGTTATGATTTACCAACACAACCCTCCTAGAAAGTGTCCAATGTATAAATAGCTCAGGCAACTCTCCCTTCGCCAATGAAGTTGCAAGAAACTGGAATATTCTGCCTCCTGACCTCAGAATTCAAACATGTTCAAAACCCAGTTAAAATCATACCTACACACCAATCATTTATGTACCTGCAAATGACCTCCCTAAACTCCCAGTCTGCTAATGGAGGGTATTTGCAGGAGGACCTCTCTGAACTCCCAGTCTGCTAATGAGGGTATTTGCAGGAGGACCTCTCTATACTCCCATTATGCTTATGAAGAATCCACTCAAACATTCTACTGTATTTCACCCTCTCTTTTTACATTTTGTAAATATTGTTTGCATGCTTATAGTATACTACAGTGCTACTTGACTACAGAGCAGTGCACTTATTCTTGTATGTAATTCCTCTGTATTAGTGTATTAACCTTTTATATTTGTAACCTGTGTTATTGCTATATATATTGTTTATATTCCGTATTTTTTTTTCTGGAGCTTTCCCCCCCAGGACTCCACTGAAAATGGACACCAGCTGTTCAGTTGGACCATCCTGGTAAGCAAATGTTAAATAAATAAATAAAATAAGCTAGGATCAGTCATTAAAATCCCAAATGACAGCCATTCAGAAGGAAAGTTTGTCTCAAATCAATAACTGGTGCCAATATTTTGGACTGAAGCTAAATGCTAAAAAAAGTATTACTGTATCCTTTCAGAAGTCATCTACCCCAGGGAACTACCACATTGGCAATACACCCCTAAGAGTTGAGCCAGTTCCTTGGGATTTTGGAACTTATGTGGACAGTGATCTAACCTTTGACCAACATGTGTCTTTTGTTGTAATAATGTCATTCTATATTGCACAGCTTATAAACAAAGGGATTGTGTCTAGATTTAGGGACGTCATTGCCCCCCTTTATTCAGCCCTCATTAGGACAATCATAGAACATAATGCCCTCTTTGGCATGTATCTATCCAAACACATGCAACAACTGGAATGCCTACAGAGAAAACTTGCTAAAAGGATACAAAGCCAAAACAACATGTCCTACATAGGGTTGACACCTTTCGTTGTGGCTAACACCAGACTTAGGCCATGCACGCTTGTACTTCCAGCAACCCCGCCAATTCTACACCCACATTCTGCCCATTTTGTGACATCACAGTCATGCCATAAGAAGGGAACACCCTCTTTTTCCAATTGTGATGCCTTTTTTCTGCAGATTTACTATTCTTTCTGTAATAAAAAGTATAGTAAATCCACCGATTTAACAAAGTCCGATAGTCTGGGTTTTTTTTAACAGAATACTGGAGTTTGTACAGGGTTTTTTGGACTATTGGACAATCAGTTTGATTTCTGGATAGTCTGGAAAAAAAACGAATAGGTGGCAATGCTAGTCTTACATCCTATAGACTGGTAAGAGGTGACCTGTACCTGGTATACAAAGCATTCTGTCACCCATTACTGATGGATTCACTGCCCATCAGCAAGTCAGATGTAATCAAAAATACTTAGTCTAGAGATCAAAACCTCTTCTATGACATCAAAAAAATGTCTTGGAGGGACGGATTTATCTCATAGAGGATACAGTTGTTATGGACTCCACATCCACATGAAACAAGGATCCTCCCTCTTCATATTCAAACTCAATTTAGATCTATGGATGGAAAGCAGAACATTTACCCCAGGACTTTGCCTTGTAGTACTAATGGACAGAGGCAGATCCTAAATGCTTTATCCCATGTATGGGTCCCTTCAAATTATCTATGGTATGATCCCAGTTATTCTAAATAGAGGTAATATATAATTATTGACCATGGGATAGGAAAGGCCAGTCTGTAACCAAATGGGATTGGTTATTCAAGCACAAAAAGGGAAAATGGCTAGTCTTAAGATGGCCCTGAAAGGCAGCTAGCCTAGTAAGTACTGTGATGCCCATGGACTGGCCCAGCAATCAAGGAGCCTCAATCCTCACCACTAACACCAGTGAGGGTTGTCCATATAGGGAAAGAATAAATACACGCACAGTAAATTACAATTTCCCTTAAGAGCACACAGAGATCACAGTCAGTCTGAGGCTGGTTTCTCCCTTTCTCTCCAGTCCCCAATAAGACTCCCCACTAGGACAGCTATTGGGTCCAGGTCTCAGCCTAGTGGGCAAGCTAAAACGTCTAGCACTCTCTCTGTCCAACCAGTGCTTTGTATCGCTGCCAAGTAGCTGACACCCACACAATTTGAGATAAGCATTATATGCAACCACACATATACTCCAGGGGAAGGCTGGCACAGGTTCTCCAGCTGTACCCCTTTAAGCCAGACTATATGGTTGTACCACTTGCCACCACCCACTAATATTTATCAGCTACCAAAAGGCCCTTATGAAAGGGTGTCCAATTATACTGTGCAATATTATTATTCAAATGGTAAGTGCAACTGAACAGTAAGGCTTATTTGGAGTGACTTTGTACAGTATGACTATATATATATATATATATATATATATATATATATATATATATATATACATATATATATATATAATATATATATATATATATATATATATATATATATGCAATGTACTCTAGAGCTTAAATTATCTCTACACAAAACAACCACAGTTGAAAGGTTTAAAAATATTTAATAATAAATAATAGAAACACAAGACGATACTTCTTACTATGCAGTGCTAGTCAAGAGTTCAGAGATCACAGAGAAATGCTTAAAATAATACAGTAGAAAAGTTCTGACATCAATACAGAAAAAAACTAATCTAATCTTCCTATTTCCTAGCTATAGCTAAGAGAAAACACAGTTCTAAAATAAATTTACATATAGAGCAAGACAGTGCTGGTGATGTTGGATGTTCTGAAGACAAATGCTCAAATGCTGTCATTCTTTCTGTCCTTAAATTGATAACACAGTACCACTGATTCATTTCAGATTATATCACTTCTTTCTGGTTTCTAGGCTAACAGAAACTCAGAAGTTAATACCCTTTTCATCTTGCAACTGGTCAGGAAGCAAGAGCAGTAAAATAAATTATACATGTAAATTCTAGCCAATAACTCTGGCCTCAAAACAATAGGCAGAATGCCTCCCTCTAGACATCTCGGCTCCAAGGTTTAGATCAAAGAATTTTGCAATGCTTGACTTATCAGCTTTCTTACAGCAAAGTGCACTTTTGTTACATTTTTTTCAGTTCAACATCCAATAAAGTATTTTTACATTTAAGAGAAAAAGCCTGTGGCTTACATTAATATTTACAAATGACAGAATTATCTACACAATTCTATCTAGCTAGGCTGGCAGCCTTCAGCTATCTTCACATGTACTATGGACCTATGAGGAGAAGATGTCTAAGATGGCATCTTTGCTTGCATTAGCAGAAGCATTTTGTAATAAAGCATGAATGGAAATGAAACCAGAAGTAAACAGAAATCAGGCAGTAACTGAAGGTGTCAGTAACAAAAGAAAAAAAGAAAAAAATGAAAAAAAAGAAAAAGGATCAGATGACATGGGAAGAAATTTTTAAAATCCACAAATATATTGGCAAGTGTATAGATCTTCTGGAACAAGCTCAAGTTGAGCAAGATTTGATTCAAGAATGGTTAAAAAGAGGTGAACTGAAACCAAAAGATGAAAGGCTAATTATGGTGACCCAAGATAATGTTGGTTTACAACGTTCATCGAAAAGGTGAGAGAAACAGACAAATGCAGGTTTTGTGAAACTTAATTGGAAACAGTTGCACACCTTTTTGCTGCATGTAATATACTTAAGTAGGATGGTCTGTATACTGAAAGGCACAATAATGTGCCAACACTGATGCACTGGGGGTGTGCAAACCCTACAGTATAGAAGTACCTATGTGTGGATTCTAAAATTTATTCTTAAACACAATGGAGTATAGACAGATTTACAAAATCTTATGCAAAGCATTTTGGCTTTATAAAAAGGGATGATGAGTTGTCCTAGTAACAAACATCCAGGTAACTTCAGATACTAACATTAAATTAGATTATATTGAAATAAAAATCTAAGCAAACTGGTCCCAATTAAAGCACATGGAGAATAAAGAATTAGTGATAATGACTTGAGAACACTTCAACATGAACTTACAGGACCATTTAATTTACTATTCAGTAGGTCAATTAAGTTGGGAGATATTCCTTAAGATTGGAGTCATGCATTTGTTAAACCTGTCTTCAAGGGAAAAGACAATAGAACAGACTACCTTTGTAGAAGATTATATAGAAATGAGAGGTGTGCTAACTGGTTCTCTGAAACACGTGCTGCTACATCAAATAGACTACCAAAGAACATTAAATCAGGCACTAGTTTAGATGTTTTTCTAAGGATAACCTGGGCACATATTATGGGAATGAATGCTTTGGTATATTGGCATGCTAGAAGGGCAGTATTGCCCATGCTGGAAATATTTGCATGGATGGACATATGTATGTAATGGGGAAGTACTGGAAAATTGAACCACAAAGAATTGCAGAGGATAATGTATTTTATATCACGTGGGATCCCATATTACCATCAGTTCAAAAAACAGATGCAACAAAATCAAATATAGTCCATGAAAAAAAGACAAAAATAGCATTGATCATTGAAATTGCTACAGCCAGTATCTACAGTGCCTCACTGACAGATAAAGAGTTGGGAGGGTGGCCTAATGGTTAAGGTGTTTGTCTTGCAAGCACAAGGTGCAGGATTTGAGTATCACAAGGGATAATTGGCTAGGCTTAAAATGGCTCACAAGGGCAGATAGCTTAGTACTAACATATGAAGAGAAACATAGGGAGAGACGGTCATATAATATTAGGATTTGCAAGCAGAAATGAAAGCAATTTGGAAGAAAGATATTCAAACAGCTCTAGGTGAAGTAGGAGTAAAAGGTCTAGCAACAATAAAAAAAAAAAAGAATTTGAAGTCATACTTAGATATGCTACCAATATATGTAACCGTATATAAATTACAGACAGAGGAAATTCTGGACACTGTGGATGTTCAGAAGAGCACTCTAGGATAACAGCAAAAACAGAAACAATACCATTTTCATGAATTTTAACCATACATTGGCTTAGGAATGGACTCAAACTTCTCAACTGTCCAGATTTCTACAGAACATTTTGGCCTGTTCCTCATAAATTTGTGTCTTTCTGACAAATCATTTGCGGACTGAAATCACTAAATAATGACATACATTTGAGTTTCAGACTTTATATCCTTCAGAAAATGCATGTTAATTTAAAACTGTTACTCTAGCAACTTTTTAAGTTTATAAGAGCAGTAATTAAAATATCCTCCTATTTTTGCCCCTTTGTCCCCCCACCACTATTTCTGGCATTGCCCAGGACAGCAATATTTAAAATATTCCTCTTTGTTTGTCCTTTTTTCCCCTCACCTAAATACTATTTCTGGCATTTTCCAGATTTCTTGCTCGGAGAGACTGAGTGGTATGAATAGAGTGCATTCCTATCATGGTATTAAAAACCTAAAATGCTTGGAGAAATTAAAGCAGTAAGACCTCTATAATCGGCAATTTCCTCACCAATATCCCCAACAGATATTTTAGTTACATACTCTTCAACTTCATCAGTGATCATTGTCTTAGCCTTGTAAAAATGCAAAGTCACTCATTACATTACCAACTACTTGATTTTTCGTCAAGCAAGAAATACCTCCTTAGCTCTGTTAACCAAGATTTTCTCTAGTCTCTGTCTTTCTCTCACTGAATTCATTCCCTAGTTTGCATTTCTTACAAAGTAGGTCAACTTCTGTTCCAGCAAAACATGCACATATTGTGGTATCCCCTGTCTCTGGCCAATGCCAAGATTAACCAGTTAATGTGCACTGGGGCAATACTGCCAGCAATGAAAGTGCATTAAAATAACTTGTACCATATTCTGTTTTCAGTCAGGACCACTGTTAGCAAATGAGGGGTGCAGTTTGGCCCGATTTGGTTGGGTCCCCCTCAGCACTGACACTCCCAATCTGCCACCCCAACCTTACTTTCACTTGGTGGCATCCTGTACTTAGGACTAGGTCAAGGTTTACTATCACTTGATAGAACTGCAACTGAGTGAAAGTCAAATGGCTGAAACTATTTGACTGAAAATTCACTTGACTGAAACCGCATGTTCCTAAATCACAAATGATAGAAAAGTGTGGAGGTGTAAGTAATATGTGATGGTGTTATTTCTGCAGATCTGATTTGCTAGGCAAATGAGTTTAGGAAATTGTTTATCGATTGACAATACCCAGTGATGTCTATACCCCAAAGTTATAGACATTTGTGTTGGTGCACTGGCATTGATTTATTATGTTAGGGTTATTTCATTTTCTCAATGGTTGTGTGGCTATGGAGTTAATATATATATATATATATATATATATATATATATATATATATATATATATATATATATAATTAAGGGGTATGTGGCGGTGAAGCTGTATTTTGTTATGTAGAATGCATTGTATCATTTGTGATTCAGTGAAATGAGGTTTGAGTCAACTGGTTTTTCAGTCAAATTGCTTTTCAGTTAAACACTTTTAAATATTTGAGTTTCAGTCAACTGCAGTTCTCTTTAGTGATAGCAAGCCATATTTCAGAATTGGTACCAGGAAGATATACTATTAGTGTGTTTACAAATAAAACAAAACGCTTACTTGTTAGAATAGTTTTGTCATAAGACATGTTACGGCAGGTGTAAGCTTTCGGCCTCCCAGATTACTAATAGTTCTAACATCTCCTGTAATCCTTCTAAACTCATTCAGGCATATTATAAGGGATCTGTTTGATGGGCCACTGAGGCCCTGTGCCTTTAAGGTGCTTCATTAGATAGGTTCACCCTGGCTTTCCATTAAATACGTTCTCAGACCTCTGTAGTACTGCCTACATCTCCTGAACCTGGGTAAGAGATTTTTGGACACTTTCTCTTTGTTTCCCTCTTCCACACACTTTTTCTGTTTTCTATCTTTCCCGTCTTACTTTACATTGACTCATTCCTTACTTTCCTTCACATCCCATGCCCAACAGTAGGAACACTGTAAATTAAATTGTCAAACTGAAAATAAATAAATAAATAATTAATAAATAAATAAATACTTTGCTCCTTGTATATTATGCTCTGTGTCTCTACAGAAACATTATATCACATGATGTCACGGCAGTGTACAAGTACTTTTTTACCTATTTAACTGATTCATTTATTATTTTGTCACATCTGCTTATGACTGTTTTCATTTTTTTCCTAAATATTATTGTAACTCATACCTCTTACATCACTACTGATGCACTGATATTGATTAAAGTTTATTGATCATTTTGTTGCACACTGAGTGAAAATGGTAAAGGTAATTTAGTTGTTTATCTTGATTAACAAAGTTTAAATAAGTAAATAAATAAAATAAAATACAATTTAAATAAATAAATATAACAAATAAAGAAGTTTTGTAAGTTAAACACTCTACGCACTCCACTGTCTTTGGTAGGTACTGCAGTCAGCATCAAGCAGACCATGATATTAAGAAGTGGGCTCATTGAAACATGAGGCGTGGTAAATCTTCTGGCTCATCACAGTTCCCGGCTCTCACTTCCCATGCCCAGTGTCCTCTTGGATGCCAGGAAATACAGGACAAATGAATCAGGTGGGTTGAGCTTAATGGTTATCGGAAGCTGGGGGGGGGGGGGACAAAAAGAGTATGAAAATGTGCTCATCTCCAATTTAAGTTCTCATCTCATATTACACTTTTCTTCCTTCATGGCCTTCCAGTCTTCTGCACTTGCTCTGAATAGTTGCTGTTCCTTATTCAGTTCATTCACATAACTTGTTACAGTAAATATGATTCCAAAAAAGTACATAAAGGTGTTAAACTTCCAAAGAATGTTCAATAATAATAATAACAGTGATAATCTAACACCTCACCTTAGAAATAGCATTGTGCATACAGCACCTCACTTATAATTATTTCTGAATGTTTATTTTTTTATTTATTTATTTGATAAATTGGGTAAGTGGAATAATAAATGCAGATCTTTCCCAACCTTATCCAATGCTACAAGGGCAACAGTAAAGATTACATGCAGGAATAATCATCATGTTTTGTCAAATGAGAGGAAATCAGAATGCCTTAAATAAACTAGCTGGCTCCCTAGCTTGACTTTTTTCCCTCCTTTAGCCCATCTGTTTCCTTCTATTCTCCCCTGAAGTTAACTCTCCTCTGCTATAATTTCTGTATATACATTTATGATTGTGTTAGTTGAATGTTTTCTATTTTTACTTCTATACTTATACCAAGCCATGGTGGTGCAGCGGTAGCATTGTCACCTCACAGCAAGAGGTTCTCCCGTTCGATTCTCGGCTGGAGTGCCTGCTGTGTGGAGTCTGCATGTCCTCCCCGCAGTCGAGTGGTGTTCAAAAGACATGCGTGAATGGGCGTGCCTTCGTTGAAGGTTGTGCATCTGGCTGCCACCTCGGCACTGTAAAAATTGACTGCCTATCATTAGCAGACAGGAGTTCCACTGTGGCGACCCCTAACCGGAAAAAGCTGAAAGAAAAACAACTTCTATACTTATACCATTATTGTAAACAATTTCACTGTTGTTATTATTTTCATTGAATGTGCTACTATTGCTCGACTTACTTTGTTCTTGTGTTAACACTTCTTTGTATGTAATTAATGTGAAGCTTTTCTCCCCGGGCCTCCACTGAAAATGGGCTCATTTAGGTCCAGTGGACTTTCTCGGTAAACAAATGCAATAAATAAATAAATAAACAAACACGTATGCAGGGAAGGCATGCAAAACCAAGCAGTTTGCTCAGTTTTATGAAATTACTTTCCCCAAAATTCCTCCCCATTCCAGTCCAACTATTTCTAGAAGCTTCTATTCCCTCTTTATTTTATATCTGACTCAAAATGAGATACTCCCTGCAGTACACCTGAGTCAAAATTGATTTTGATACTATTTTTCAGTCTCAGCCAAGTAAATCATTTTTATGCCCACTTCTGCCTCCCAGCAATCAGTAATCACTTCAAATATTCTTCACTTTTACTTTGTTATTTAGCCCTATCTGTGAGTGTAGCATTTCCCTCCCATACTGTCAAACTGTTAACATTCTGTCACAAGTCTTTGTGATCAGACGTTACAGATCCCAGTGTCTGATATCTATTTTTTATGCTTACTAGTATTTGCTATCATACTTAGTGAAACTGTTTATTAAGCAGTTATTTCATGTAATTGTATTCATTATCAACCAAACATATACCATATGTCAGCAAGAGAAACAGAGAATAGTAGCTCAGTATCAGTTTTCAAATTATGGCTGGTCTTATTATCTTCCAAAACAGTAAGTGAAGCAGTGCACAAAACTAGATGATAAATGTGATCACTTTTGGGTTGAAAACCCTTTTGAGCACTTTACAACAGCAAAGGATGACTACATGAGCATGAACATTTAACATCTTGAGTTACACAAGAAGCATGCAATTGTAGTTGCTACTAGTTGTAGTGACTAACTACTAGTGCAGTGCATGACTGGACATGTAGTCTGCTTCACTAACAATACTTGTAATTATTACAGAAGCAAAGCCATTCCTGGCCAATGCAGTGCCTTGTTTATGGGCGGTGCAGTGATGCAGTGGTTAACGTTGTCACCTCACAGCAAGAGGTTTTCTGGTACAGTTCTCAGCTGGGGTGCCTTCTGTGTGGAGTCTACATGTCCTCCCTGCATTAACGTGGGTTTCCTCTGGCTACTCCAGTTTCCACCCACATTCCAAAGACATATGCCTGGAGTGTTTCTCCCCAGGCCTCTTCTGAAAATAGGCTCTATCCTAGTCAGACATTCCTGGTCAACAAATGCATTTCATGGGCAAATCTTTGGGCCACATAAGGCAAAATAATCCTATCAGAGCTTATTGCATGGCCCCTTAACACAGCAAGACCCTATTGGGTCAAATAAGTACAATTTCCCAACACTTAAAAAAGATACTGGAAATGGAGTTAAGACAGTTAAATTTACAGAAACAATGTAGTTTGTTTGATTGTTATAATGCTGTGGCTAGTAATATTTTTCTAGGCAGCATGTCATTCTGTTTATTCCAGCGGCACTGTTATTGTAGTTAGTTTGATTTGGTTGGTATTTGTGTATTTCATTCATAAGTTTAACACTAACACTTTAACATTACTATTATTACCCCTCCCCTACAAACGTAATACTTCCTTCACCATTTTGCACTGTTGCCACATTTTCCACTGCATGATCTAATTCTCTTCTGATACTAGATAGCCATTCACTAATCATGTTCCTCCCGTTCCTTCTAGCTCCACTGTTCTTCTTCCTGTCCTTCCTCACTAGCTATCATTGTAACTTAAATATTCAACCAACTCCCATCAGCACCTGCCTACCTGCTATAAATAACAATAATCATTTCTACACTTGCTCATCCTCACTCTTCCAATTCTCCTATGTCTATCTTCTCAAACACTACATCCTTTCCACTACTTCTGTTTCTCCAAAACTGAAACTTAACTTTACACTTCTGATCTCCTCACTCCTCAACCAATCCTCATCTACATTTCTTTACTCCTCTCTGGTAACATTCATCCAAACCCAGCCAACACTCCCCTGCCACTCTCACCCTCCCTGCTAATAGTACCTCCGCACCCCCTCTGCTATCACCAAACAGTCCCTCCCCTCCATCAAAACAACTAACCATCCTCTCATTAAACACACAAAGCTCAGTCAATACAATTACCGACTTTCGCTTCTGCATAGCCTCTAGCAAACCACAAATCCTAGCCGTATCTGAAACATGGCTTAAACCCCACATTTCAGATACTGAAATCTTACCTCCAGGATTTAATATGTACCGACCAGATAGAATTCCAAATAAAAGATGGCAGTGTTGTTATATTCTATTCCAAACAGCTTAATCTCTCCCCACTTACTGTCTCCATCCCAGACTTTCAACCTGATGAGCTTCTCATTCTAAACTGTCACTGAAATGCCAACAAAAAATGCTATTGTATTCATCTACATCCCACCAGGTGAAAACATCCCAATCCTTGAACGAATATTTTTTTGGTTATCACAAATATTGCCTATGAAACTTTAATCCTTGGCGATGTTACCATAGATTGGAATTACCTAAATATTCACTCCCTCAGCACAGCATCAATATCTATGGCTTTTCCCAACTGATTTCTGCCCTCACCTACCTACATAAAACATACCCAAGTCCACTCTAGATTGGATACTCACTAACAAACCTCACATGTACCATAATCCCTGTACCCCCCAACACTATAAGTGACCACCTGACAACTTATTGATACTCCTCCCTCCCCAATTACAGAGAACTCACCTTTACAAAGACTGCAGAAAACTCACCAACTTTAACCCAGGTACTTTGAATAATTATCTTTCCTCTATCAACTGGTCTTTCATGCACTCTCTGCCCATTAATGCTGTATTTAAATTTAACCACCTCTTTCTTGACATCCTGAACACCCTAGCCCCCTTAAGTAAAATCAGGGTCAAATCCAACTATGCCCCCTGGCTCACTAGAAAGACCTTCTCCCACATGGCAAAAAGAGATAAGGCCTGGAAAGTCTGGCTAAAATTTAAATCACCCTCACAGTTATAAGACTACAGATAACTTAGGAACCACACTGAAAAAAAAAAACATCCACCACGATAAGAAAAAAAACACTACATCCAAGCTCAAAGTAACCACTACACCAACTCTAAAAGATTTTGGAGTACTATTAACAAAATTCTTCATCCTTTTACCCCCAATACTCCCAACCCCTTCCCTAATAACACTCCCAACAGAGACTGCAACACTTCTTAACAAATACTTCATAGAGACTATTGCCAAGCTCATTCCTAATAACTCCGCTTCTACTACAGATGCCTGTAACACAAACCACTTTGCCCTCTCATTCAGACTGCCAGTCCCAACACTTTCTCATTCAAACCTGTCTCTATTTCCTACATCAGAAAACTACTCCTGAAACTTAAACCCTGCTCTTCCTCTACTGACATCCTTCCTCCTCAGTTCCTTAAAAAGCTGCTGACTCTATTGCGTTTTCTGTCTCTATTTTAATTAATAGATCCATTCAAGAATCCATAGCACCTCTGGAAATCTTTCTACACTATATCTCTATACAAGGGTGGTAATTCAACTGAACTTAGCAACTTCAAACCCATTGCTATCATCTCTCCTCTGTCTAAAATCCTTGAAAATGTATCTACTCTCAACTAATTACATATCTTATCCAAGTAAATCTCCTCACATAACACGGGTTTCGCCCTAAACACAGCACCACCACTGCCCTTATTTCCTTCTCTGAAACTGTTGCCATGGCCATAGACAACAACAAACTTGTATCTTGCCTGTTCCTCAATATATCTAAAGCATTTGACACTGTTTCTCACTCTCTACTCCTCTCTAAACTATCTAGCTCAACCTCTCTCACACCTGGTTCTCCTGCTACCTCTCTAACAGACAGCAGTTAGTTAGATGGCTTAACTCTTGCTCCCCTTTCCTATCTATCCAAACTGGGGTACCCTAAGGCTCCATCCCTGGCCCTCTGCTATTCAACATCTTTGCCAATAACCTCCATACTTCTTACAGTCACTCCTATGTCGATCAATATGCAGATGACTCCACATTGATATCCGTCTCTGAAAACTTGACAGACCTGTTAACTACTACACAGAACTCCTTTTCTTCTGTAAAAGATGTCTCAATGACAATCAGCTCATCCTCTATCCCAGTAAAACAAAGCTCCTCCTTTTTCTGCCTAACTCCCTCTCCCACTGTAAATCTACCTTTTCAATCTCTTCTATCAACACTATTTTAAAAGTTGAAACACAAACTAAACTCCTCACACCATTATTGATGACCAACTAAAATATGACCTACATGTCCAACAAAGCATCAAAAAAAAAAAAAAAAATTAGGCTTACTTTACAGAAATAAAAAAAATACCTTATTGCAGAATCCAAATGTGCCCTTGCTCAAACTTTCTTAATACTCACCCTACTTTATGCCTCCCCTATCCTGAGTAACCTACAATCTTCCCTTATTCACAAATTCAAATCAACATACAATAAAGTTGCTAGATTTGCTCTAAATCATCTCTACTCCTCCCACCACTGCCTGGTCCTACAGAAACTTCACTGGCTTGAACTCCCACATCAACTTATTCTCACTCACCACGAAACTGCTCACTCCCTTCTCAATAATCCCACTACCTGCTCATATGATTGCCACCCATCCCATTGGCAGTGGGACACTCATGGGTTGAGCTGCCTCATCCCGATGCCGCTGTGGAAAGTAGTGGGACTTGAAAAGTCCCGCTTTTCAATCACACTGAATTGTTGTGGAAAAGCCGCAATTACTTCTGGCTTTTACACGGCAATTCAGTTACATTACCAACCCGGACCTGCAGGCAAAGCTGCTGCCTGTTCGGTCCGGGTGCTGTAATTCGAGCAGCAATTGGCTAAAATTCATGAAAGGGGTGGGGATTGGGGTGCTGCTGTAGGACTGCTTTGTTTTAAGCGCTCTTACAGCCGCTAAGCTGTAGCCATCCATCCATTCTTCCAACCAGCCAGCCAGCCATCCATCCATTCATTCAACCATCCTGCCATCCATTCATTCAACCAGCCAGCCATCCATTCATTCAACCAGCCATCCATTCATGCAGCCAACCAGTCAGCCATCCATCCAGCCAGCCATTCTTCCAACCAGCCAGCCAGCCATCCCTTCATGCAGCCAGCCAGCCATTCTTCCAGCCAGCCTGCCATCCATTCATTCAACCAGACATCCATTCATGCAGCCTGCCATCCATTCATGCAGCCATCCATCCATCCATCCATCCATCCATCCATCCATCCATCCATCCATCCATCCATCCATCCATCCATCCATCCATCCATCCATCCATCCATCCATCCATCCATCCATCCATCCATCCATCCATCCAGTCAGCCATCTATCCATTCATCCAGTCAGCCAGCCATCCATCCATCCATTCATGCAGCCAGCAATCCATTTAGTCATTCATCCATCCAGCTGCTACTCCCACCAACCAGCTAGCCAATCCAGCAGCCGGACAGCCAGTCAGCTAGCCACTCCAGCAGTCGGCCAGCTAGCCATGTCTGGAGCCAGCTAGCCAGCTAGCTAGCCACTCCAGCAGCCATCCATCGTACCCATAACAGCATCTCCTTCACCGCTGCTGTGGTGACGTCATGGTAGAGGGTGTGGCCAGTGTCATATTGGCCACACCCCCATGTCCCACTTTGGCCCGCTGAATAGGTGGCAACCATACCTGCTCATCACTTTCTAAACTTTTGTCCTATTACACCCCCAATCATCCTTTTTGTAGCTCCAATCAACTCTTACTGCTGACCTATAAACACTGTAAAAATATAGGCAAAAACCTTTATAAATACTCTGTCTCTCATAGCTGGAACAAACTCCCATTATATATCGGAAGTATAACTCATGCCAAGAACTTTAAAAAGACACTTAAATATCTGTCACTGCAATTACCCCATTTAACTTCCTGTATACCTCTATTCACATTCTACAACCTCTGCTTAGGAAGTGTCTTGGCATTACTTCTAATTCTTATAAATATTAGAATGTGCTTGCTTTTCAGCACTGTGACTAAACTGTTTATATGTTTATATTTTTAATACTCACACTTTCTTATGCGACAACTATAATTTGTTCTGTATACCGGCATTTCAGTTTGTACTCTATTTTATCTTATGTATAATGTTTCTTTTTACTTTTTATTGCTTTAGAAGTTATTGAAGCTTTTCTCCTTGAGTCTCCACTGAAAATGGACTTTTTGTAACTCAGCTAGACCAACCCGGTTAACAAATGTGAAATAAATAAATAAAATAAATAAGTTAAAATAGCACAGGTTACTCTACACTCCTCAAGGTAGAACAATCCTGAACTTTGAATGGTTTACAGTAGTACTGCTGTGGACAGAATTAAAGGTATTACCCATTGTGAGTTAGACTTTTTCACACAATTATGTTATCATAAAGTTAGTATATTTAAGTATTGCAGATATTGTGTAGATAGGATCCCAAAACCAAGGGTACATAGTGTATTTTCCTTATCAAAAACACCTCACAGGATCAGAGCTAGATCATGGTCATACGGGGTCCTAGACAGGTTAATGGATCAGGGAGCCCCCCACAGCCATTCCAGTGTCCCATTACTTGGCTATTTCTCCCCAGTTACCATAAACACTGCTCAAACCTCTCAGTGTACAGGCTATTTTCTTCTTTTCTTCTACAATGATTAGAGATATTTAAATTTAATTTAAAACTTTTATTACAAATTTTATAGCACAAATGCAGATAGCCATTTGCTAAACAAAACAATACAGTCTCACAATGGAAACAGACTTAGGATGAAGAGTAAACTTCAATGCCCTTGAAACTCACTTTCATTAAAATGGCATTGAAACCCACATTCAAAGAAAATGTAACTATATGTGCCATCCACTGTATAGCAGTGAAATCCTTAATTGGTTAGAACTGCCAAATCAACTGACATTACACAACCTCTTACCACCTATAAAATTATCCAGCATCCATATGCCTGTCCAGTACTAAAAAAAATATTCCACATAACTATATTCCCAGTTGGTCACTGCAATCCATTGACCAAAAACCCCATGTCTATCTACAAACCTAGCAAATTTGCTTTGCATTGTTCTTACTCCTCCAGTGTTGCTAAGGCCTGGAACTCCTTACCTGTATCCATCAGATTTATACCATCTCTCCCTCTCATCTTTCAAAACCACTCTGAAAGACTTCCTAGCTAAAATCTGGCTCTGTTCTTGCTCAAAACCAAGATAAACTATTTCACTAAATGTGAACAAGAACCCTTTAATTCCTTATGTTTCTTACTCTCCCTTCTTCACTTACTTCCTTACTGCTATCTAATTCTCATGCCTGACTATATCTCTAAATATACCATAAGCTTGTTCTTCCCTCACTTCATATTACAAATCTTATTTGTATTAGACTAACTTATCTTTAATTTCTCTACAAACTGTCTAAACATTTTCTAAATACTAAATGATTGTCATATAACTTATTGATTCTTAACCAAAGTTTTTCTATTATGTCTAATTTGTTGTAGTTATTTAAATTGCAGATGTTTTTGTTTTATTTTTGAAAATTGTAAAATTATTGTCTTTAAAATGATTTGGAGATATTCTCCCCATACCTTCATTGAAAATAGGCTTCTACTCAGTCGGACTTTTCTGGTAATCAAATGTCAATAAATAAATAATAAATGCATATGTCCAATGGTGGATGAAGTTTACATTTGGTCTGTTTTCTAACCATATGCCCCTTGCACACATTTTAAAGACCAGCCTTACAGGCATGTGATTCACCTTCCTGATTGTATTAAATTATATTCCTTGAATAGCACAGCACCATTTGATAGAATGTGGTTTAAATTTGCAATTTTGAACATTTTCCACTAAGCAATGAAACAAAACATGTGAACCAATAATGACAAAATGGTACCTGTTGTGCAACTATCACTGCTTTCACATACTTGTCCACAAACACTGACAGACATTTGCTAAATAAAACAGGTACTTACTGAAGACAGACTTAGCAGGAGCAACAATAAACTTCTCTGCCCTTAAAACTTACAATTCCTTGAAAATACACTGAAACTCAATTCCTTGAAAAAGCACTGAAATTCAGTTCCTTGAAAATGCAATGAAACTCACATTCCTTGAAAATGAACCCCTGATAATAAAGCAAGTGGTCTAGTAGATGGTACAGAGGATTCAGGCTCTTGTCCACTGTCATGAAGGTACAGGGTTTGAGTATGAGTGAGTTAATTATCTAACTTTTCAGCCTAGCTACGGCATTTCACACACATGTACCTTTCTCTATACACGTACTAAAGGATGCATGGGCTTGTTCATTTGTCTCTTAGTGTGGTTGCATGTATGTGTCATACTAAAGATGAGTGCAGAGTGTGCTCTCAAAGAAGAAAAGCAAGGTTTTGTTTCATCACAGGATCATGGAATCATAATAAATACAAGGCAATTGAAGACAGCCGCGGTGGTGCAGCAGTAGCGTTGTTGCCTCACAGTAAGAGATTCTCCCATTCGATTCTCGGCTGGAGTGCGGGGAGTGCCTTCTGTGTGGAGTCTGCATGTCCTCCCTGAAGTTTGGTGGTGTTCAAAAGACATGCGTAAATGGGTGTGCCTTCGTTGAAGGTTGGACGTCGAGCTGGCACTTCGGCGTTCGTGAAAATCTACTGCCGATCATTAGCGGACCGGAGTTCCGCTGTGGTGACCCTTAACTGGGAAAAGCCGAAAGACAATCAACAACATGCACTTATGCCTTGCCAGTACCTACTTTAGACTGAACCTCCTCTCTCGGGAAGGCTCAAGCCTTTATATGTAGCAACAGACTTGTGAATACCTTTCAATTCATCCTGTTCCTGTTTAAAGGAAGAAGCTGGGTCCCACTGTTTAATTTGCAATATGAAACTGTTCCAGAATTGGGAAAGACACTGTGTAATGAGCCTATCTTGCAACTTTGCTTTGTGTATCTGCTGGTGAAAATGTACATCCTGTAGTCTGGCATTTGTGGGGCTGTTGATTTGTGGAGATACAAAAGATCAAGGACCCCTGGGCCCTAATGGTTCAAAAGGCAAGGCATAGATCCACCTCACGAGTCTGTATCACTGAGTAAAGGGACAGTGTTTCCAGTCTTTCTGGTAGCTGGGGGGGGGGGTATATTCAATAAATGGCATAATCAATCCTGAATATAATGGGAATATGACCTTTTTGTATCTGGTAGATATCCCTTTGGTGATAAGCTGTCTTAATTAGAAGTATAACCTGACTGCTGACACTATAGGACTATGTGATGATCAAAATTGAGCAGAATTGTTTACCCAAGTACCAAGGACCATAAGAGCATTCTTATTTTAGAGTGGCCCAATTTCTATGCCATATGCTGTAAAGCAGAGAAGTTTTTTTAGCATTTAAGTCTGTTGCTACATATCAAGTGTTAAAAGCTATACATTCTTTATGCAGGGTTTTGGGTATCAAAGGGTGACTGGACAATAACTCCCAATTTACAGTCAACTGAAAACTTGGTCTTGATTTGGGCTTGGGAGGTTAGCAAAGTAAACATCAAACAAAAGGGATCCAATATGGAAAGCTACAGAAAACTGCTGGCTACTTTCTTGCTTTTCGATGAGGTACCTGATGCATATGAGTTCATTTATTTATTTATTTATTTATTTATACAATTTGTTAAGTGGGGTAGAGCACTGATCACATGGGACTACTTTCAGTCTCAGGTCAGAATGTGGACAAACATCAAGTGGAAAAAATAAAAATATTGTATATAATCTAAGAGCAGACTAAGACAAAGAAATAGTTAATGCACAATAAAAAAAGTTATTCAAGAAGATTGTCAACAGTAAGCACTAAGTACAATATAAACTTCTGTTACAGTAGTGACGTTGGGAGTAAGAAGAGGAATACTGTAGTGAAGATGTTAGGCAGTTTGTGTCAGAGATTAGGGAGACTAGGTTATGTGACCTAAAGAAGAGCATTTACAAGCAGCTTCTGCTGTGAAATGTTCCTTATGTTGTGCTCGAAAGGTGGACTAGTTAGCTTTTCAGAACAAGTTTACTCATAGCAGAAAGAAGTATGTAACCTCTGACCTTCTGGATTGTGAAAGCCAGTAAACTGCTGATGTTGACTATAATATCAGTAATCCTAGATAAGGTTATTTGCTTTTAAAGGATCAGTTTTTATTTTAGAAAATGTTTTGCTCTGTTCATTTTTGATTAGTAGGTTCTCACTATTCATGATTTAAATCTGCATTTATCAAAAACTAACAAAATGTACTACCCAAGACTTCAAAACATTATTAATTAAAACTTAATCTGTCTCACAGTCTAAAAAATTGGGTGTACTTCCCACATGCTAACAACCCAAAGGGCAACTTCTTCATACCCTCTTTCCCTTTACTATCATGAAGTTTTAAGCCTTATAAACCATTGTCCATGTAACCAAATCTGTGGTAAAACTGCTATAAATTTCGCCTTAATATTGCTGCATTCCCTGTCCTCGCTCACGGCTTTTTCAATTTGTTTTGTTTACTGTCTTCTCTTCAAGCATCCTTAAAACTGGATTACTGGTCAATATAACAGAACTTATATCTGCCTGAATTTGTTTTAAAAATCATCTTCCTGTATTGCTCACCATCGCTCTTATATATTCAGTCATTTCCTTTGCACTAGAATCATTCAAAGGTGAAAGGCTGCTACAACACGTATGCGTATGTAAACGGTTGGCAAAGTGGCACACTGGAAACTCTTTCCGCCTCACTGTGCTTAGTGTGGAATGTATCTTGTTTGCACTCTGTGTGATATCAACATGTCTCCCTTTGTCATCAAGAGTTTTTGCCTGGAGTACTAGTTTTGCCCCACATCCAAAAGGTGTGATGTAGATAAACAGGTAATCCTCTAAACTGTCATGTATATATGATTTTGTAAATGTGTGTGTGTGTGTGTGTGTGTGTGTGTGTGTGTGTGTGTGTGTGTGTGTGTGTGTGTGTGTGTACACGTGCGCATGTGTGTGTATGTAGCAGTGGTGAATTATAATAGGGGTAATTTGGTCAGCTGCTTGTGACCCACAGCTCCAAGATGCCTAAGGCCAGCATAGAAGAAAAACAATGCAGCTGCATCTCATTTGACTATAGTTGTCACAGGCCACTTGTTTGTTTATTGCTTTTATTATTTTTTTTAAGTAATATGACTTTTTCTGTAAACAATAAATGAAAACAATATGCAAGCAAGCCTACTACAGCATGCCTGTTAAAAGCAGTCCCAGTTACAGCACATTTTTTCTCATCGTTCTGGCAATGTGTATTTTGTGTTTGGTTCATGCTTGTTTCACATACATGCCCCTCTGTCTTCACCTGTTTTGCTTTGTGATTATTATATTTTTTCATAAATGTGGTCCAGAGATTTCTACATCTGATTTGAGGAGCTATAACAGTGCTCTTTAGTTCCTAATTCAGGAAATGCAAACCAACCAGATCTCATTTGTGATACAGGAAACAGCACAATATATTGTGGTTGGGTGCAAAACAAAGGTAAGCAGCAGAATATGTTGAAATATATAAAACATGCATGCCAAACACATTGCTTTACATCTCTGTTCCAACATTTGCTGGAATACATCCCTAGGAAAACATTAAACAATATCACATGTTGCCTTAAGCGTTGTAAAATTGTGTTACCAAGTGGGTTTTCTACAAGATGCTGCTGCTGATACTGTCAGACGTAGGGTACAGAGGGTTCAAGGGTACAGAGTTTTTAGACCACTTTTGCCCTACTCTGGGCTACAGTAAATAGAAATAGTCACTACATGATGGCGAGGGAACCCATACAGAAAATAGTAGACATTTGCCAGCCCCATCTTAGACTCCGTGGGAATCATGAAGAACACATCCTACTGAATACTAAGGTGTGTTTATCTTTAGATATTTCGGCTGCAGGGACCATTCAGAAAATTACAGGGGACACAATGGGAGTCTCATGGGCATCTGCCCCAAGAATACATCCTGAGTTCCTCAATTCAGTGCTTCAGCATCTTGGGGAGCATATATAGTTTCCACTTACTGCAAATGGGAGATCTAGCAGCATGCAACATTTCTATTCCATAGCTAATTTCCCAGAGGTACTGATGGCCATAGACTGCACAAACATTTAAATAAAGTCTCCATCTGGTTAACTGGAAAGGAGGTATGTGAACAGAAAAGGGTATCACTCCATTAACTGCCAGATAGTCTGTAATGCACAAAATATCATGTACAATGTTTGTGTGCAGGCCACCCAGGCAGTTTCCAAAACTCCCACATATTTCACACCTGTGAACTCTGCTAAAGGTTTGCAAGGTGTAACTTCCTCGATGGGCATCTAGTGGGGAGGATGCTGGACATGCCCTAAAACCTTGGTCACAACTGCTATGAGAAACTCACTCAACCACACTGATCACTGAGCAAGGTTACACAACTGAACATGCACGTACCAGAACTATCATAGAGCATATATTTGAGTTGCTCAAGTCATGGTTCCAATGCCTGGATAAATCTGTAGGTTCCCTGTAATATGACCCTGCCACCTCTGAGAAAAATGCCATGTTAATCACAAATTATACTTAAAAACAATTGCAGCAGGATGCCCCATTACAGGAACCACAACTGCAAGCACAGAAGTATCGTCAGCTAACACAGATGAGAAGTCAGATGAGGAGCCAGAAGCAGGAGATGATCATGGCAGATGGAGGTGGGCACAATGTGCCATGGCACTTGCACAGAACAGAGAATTGCACATGCACTCTGCACCTGATTAACATTAGAGATCAGCTCATACAAACAGTAACACTGCTGTATGCAAACAAGCCAGGCTTTGCTAACCTATGCACTTGCTTGCTACCTTAAGCATCAGACATAGGAAACCCCTGGCTAATACATTCTCTGGAACAGACGCAAAGGTGTGCAAGCACCCTGCCATGAATACCTACATTGCCGGGTAACAGTAATGGAACAAAGTACCTCAAGGGCTGCACTCTAGTTATTTACTGAGCTTGTCTACTCTTACTATTATTGTAGTGATAGCTAGTAAGGAGGAATGAAAGACGCAGGACTCATAGGAAGAGACAGGCATGGAGGCAAAAAGCTTTAAGAAAAGAAAAAAGAAAAAGAAATCATAGTAAAGCATGCATTTCAGTGTATGCGTGTGAATGCGTGTGTGTATCTGTGTGGGGGTATATCGCATCAAGACGACAGTTTGTTTCATTATGGTTTTAATATCTAGCAAAGATTCAAGGATGTTACAGTGGTCTGAAGAAACCCTGTAATAGGACAGAATCCTTGGCATAAAAACACACTAAGTCGCAGTAAAAATTCTCACTGTTATGTGGCATTTTGTAAGGTGAAATTGAGACCTGGACGTTTTGGCTGTGTATTTACATATTTTCTATTAGACTGGAATAGTTAAATTGGTTAAGAGAATTCACAGGAAGTGTACATTGAAATTGCCTTGTCTAGCAGTCTTTTCTCAGATGACCTTACTCCTGTTTAAATAGTTACATAGAGATAGGATTGAACATTCTGTGAAACTGGCATACATCTAAAATATAAATTACTATATGCAATAAAAGTAATAACTCTTTGACATTTCATGACCAAAATTGATAAGAAGGATGAACAGTAAAGTAAATCAACATAAATACATCATATAAGTACACATGTTATGCAAGCTGATTGGTTCAAGTAAATGAAACTGTAAGTACATCAAATAGTTTGCAGAATAATTTATTACATCTTGCTCACAATATTAAAGCTAAATCAGTTAAGAAACACATGCTTCTGCTTATCCATTGTATTTTTTAATATTAAGATATATAATTAGTGGTTTGCTGTCTTGTAATGTGTCCTTTAGTGTTCTTATCTGGTCTCATAAGAATAATATAGCATTTGGGTAAAAATATACAAATTAATAACCCAGCACTTGATGAAGAGATTGCAAAAATCTCCACAGCGACCATATATTTCCCCTTTGTGCTGATGTAAGCAGGTATGAATGACAGCCAAACACTTATAAAAACAATCATGCTAAATGTGATAAATCTCGTCTCATTGAAGCTATCTGGAAGGTTCCTGGCAAGAAATGCAGTTATAAGGGTTACAGTTGCAAGAATGCCTAAATATGCCAGCATTAAGTAGAACATGAGAACTGAGCCTTCATTGCACTGAATGACTATCTTCCCAGGATAGTTCTTGTCAGACTCTGAAAAGGGTGGGGAAACTGACAGCCACACAATACATATGCAACACTGAATGACAGAACAACAAAATATAGTAGCAAATGACATCTTTGGTCCAATATAGATCCTCAAATGACTTTGTGGTTTTGTGGCATTGAAGGCAACGACTACTGTAATGGTTTTTGCCAGTACTGAAGAGACGCAGATTGAAAAGGATATGCCAAAAGCTGTTTGTCTGAAAGCACAAGTCTTGTTCTTTGGAGGACCAATAAATATGAGTGGAATTAGCAAACATAACTGTAGTGATAACAAGAGAAAGTAGCTGACTTCACGGTTATTGGCTTTCACAACTGGGCTTTTATTATATTTCATAAAGATACAAAACACTATAGCTGGCATCAGGGAGAATACAGTAGAAAATGTCACCAGGGCTATACCCAGGGGATCTTCATATGAAAGAAACTCAATATGTTTTGTAGTACAGAAATCTTTAACTGTATTTGGCCAATAATCTTCAGGGCACATTATGCAGTCACCTGTAATTATTGAAAAGAAAAAAAAAAGATCTTTTTTAAGTGATATCGAGAAAGAATATGTGATATCTGCAAGTCAACATTCTGTGCAGCATAAATTAAAAAGTATTACTTCCATAAGCGTTTCTGATCACGTAACATTGCTACAATATTTAGCAAAATGATGAGACGCTTGCCTGAAGTGAAACAAACAAACAAAACTATCAGTAACAAACCAACAATGTGCATAACTCATGCATGATAGAGACATGAGCTTCCAATACAGGTTGTTGCTGTTGTTGTTGAGTATATTAGTCCTGCAAAGCCAGCCCAGAATAATTGATCAAATGACTGGAGTTAGTCATTTGACATCCACAGGTAGCCCCCATACCTTTGGCAGCAACTGTAGCTCCTTTGTTGACTGTGTACAAATCTCAGATATTAAGCTGTAATAAATAAATAAATAAGAATGAGCCATGATGATTTTGGTTCAATTTCACACAGAGACTTGCAGGACAGTCACAGCAAAACACTCCTGTCTCTTAACCGTTCACGATTAGCCCTTATTTATTTATTTCATTTATTTTTTATTTGCTAACCAGGTAAGTAAACTGGTACACAGACCCTTTTCGGCCACTCTTGGGCCACAGAGCAAAGACAGTGATAATAATGATATGAAAAACTGTAATATACAAAGATCAATAGCTGCCCCGTCCCCGATTTAAAAAATACCTTACAATACCTCAGACCACTACTGCTTTTTCAAACTACAATCCCAAGTACATCCACTGTAATCTTTAGTCTTTCCAGACTTCAGCTCATTACTGTCCTGCTGAATCATGGGACATTATGGTGCAGAAAGGTTTGATTGCTTTAGTTTGAATTATGTAAAAATGCTTCTTTATGCAATTCCCTTATAGGAGACGTGCACAATACAGGAATCATAGACATCTGCAGTATGCAAGAACTGTCAGGACCAGCGCTATAAATCTAAAAGTCTGCACTGCAGGTCTGTTGTGACATCTATGCCTTTCCATGATGTGAATCTTTGCAGGTGACGTGGCTTAACTTTGCCTTGCTGAACTTAGTGTAAGTAATTTGTGGTGTGTGTGTGTGTGTGTGTGTGTGTGTGTGTGTGTGTGTGTGTGTGTGTGTGTGTGTGTGTGTGTGTGCACACGCGTGCATGTGTTTCTCTGTTTCTTTCTACTAGGGCTAGTGTTTCTGCCTTTATGTGGTCCTCTAACTAGTTATGCTGCTCCACTGTGCACTTCAATGGAGTGATTCATAGTCGTACAAATTCCCAGGTAATGAGATGTTGCCATTGAAAGGATGTGCAAAACTATGACTTACTAAATGCACAGCAATACAACTCAGCACCTTGATGCAGGCCAAAATGCATAGTTGCATCATTGTCTATGCATTATCAAGAAATGTAAGCTATTTGCTTTATATTGTTATGTTTTAATAGTTTAGCATGTATATACAATAAATATGTGCAGTTTAAATGAGAATAACATACACTTCATAGGTTTTTGTGTAATAATAGAGCAAGTGAAAAAAATGAAAATGTCAAGTAGTTTAACCTTATCAGCAATGCAACTTCAGGAAAGAAAGAAAAAATTACCTATGAAAGCTTATACAAAAGTGCCAGTAAGACCTGTATCCCAGTTACAACATCTCCCATTGATAAGTATCTAGAACAGAGATAAGAGAAACAGATCTGTGTCTTCAGTCTTGTGCCACTGAGTATAGTGGGCACATAGTGTTGGGGGTTTGTGCATGTGTTTGTGCAAATGTGTGACTGCACGTGTATAAGATATAAATAGTGCAAGGTGTGTGAGTGTGTGTGTTTACATGGGAGACTGCAGTAGAGGGGGTAAGTTAGGGTTGGGTAGGGTGTGTGTGTGTGTGTGTGTGTGTGTGTGTGTGTGTGTGTGTGTGTGTGTGTGTGTGTGTGTGTGTGTGTGTGTGTGTGTGCATGTGCACGTGCATGTGCAGAGTGTGAGTGTAAATGACATGCATGTGAAAGAGTGATTAAATAAAAAACCAAATTCACACGTAGCCACAAATAAAACAACTGGCAGAGAAACCAAAAAAAAAAAAAATAAAAAAAAGAAAAAAAATAAGCGTAATTTTATAATTTTAATATCCGCTTTCGACCCTCAGAATAAAAAAAATAAAATAAAAATAAAAATCCACATTATTATATTTATTAATCACAGTAACTGAACTGATTGGTAAAACAATTAAAAACCTAAAAAAAAAAAAAAGTTAAAAAACTAAACAAAAAAAAAAAAAAAACACTGGTAAGGATTCTGAGTGCATGAATGCAAGTGTCTCAGTGAGCACAATCGGGTAAGGGGGCTTTATGTGCCTGTATGCATCAAGGTGTGAATGTGTTATGTCTCTGTGTGTGGGGGTGTGTGGTGACTGTTATTCCTTCACACTTGCCTAGATTAATTAGCAAATCCTGTAACATGGGGAGGGCAATTGACACCAGGGATAAATCATTATATGAGCTTTAAAGGCACTTACAAAAGAATAAAATAAATGTTTTGCACCATGAAAGATGTCAGATGTTGGAATACTCTGTATACGAAACAAGGTATACTTTATATAACATGCCCTAAAAAGCACTTAAAAGATTCAAACCGTACACCTTCAGTACTAACACAACATGATCTGCACAATTACTTGATATGAATCATAGTTCTGAAATAGTACCCAAGTATTTGAAACTAAATAAATTAACTAATTAAATGGAGGAAGGTTCAAACCATGCATCCTTTACAAAGAAAGCAGCAGTCGTAGTTTCACTGTGCTAACTGAGCAGTTAGTATAACAGTTAGTATAACATGGACTTTTTTTACATAATAATAAGTATGAAACTCAAATGTCTGGCATTATTCAATGACCATAACAATCTTTAAAGTATGAGGGACAGGACACCTGTAGGAGGCAACAGCTGGAATGACCTGTCAGGGACAGACAACCAAAAGGGCTGGGCATCTATTTGTGTGGATGGAGACTTTAAGACAAAGGTGGGGGAGCAGTAGAAGACACCAGGAAGAATATTAAAACTATTGCTAGAACTCACTAAAGAATTTAATAGAGCAAAAAGACTGGCATCACAATGCACTTTACAAACACTTATAAGGATAAACCTTTATCGGCAGGCATTGTTAACTGACTCTAAGGATCTGTGATGTATAACAACAGAGACAATAAAAAAAAGAGACATGGGGATATTCTGTCAGCTAAGGACAGGTAAGAGGTATAGTGTGTGCATGTGCATGTGTGTGTGTGTGTGTGTGTGTGTGTGTGTGTGTGTGTGTGTGTGTGTGTGTGTGTGTGTGTGTGTGTTTGTGTTTGAATGTATGCATGTATCTGAAAGAGTGAATGGGCGAGTTGGGGGGTGGATGTGCCAGTGTGCTGCTTACTATACAAAAGGGCTGATTTGCACTCACCATAGTTATGGCTGATTCAGACACACATAGTTTATTCAATAATAATCTCATTCCTCATTAATGCTATTCTGCCACTGAAACACAATTTCCCTTACTGGGGAAACAGTCTCTTTTGGTCACAGCTCTTACTGCTTTTGGTTAAGGTCTTTTTGAATCCATAGGCTTGATTTTCCTAGTAAATAAAAGCTTGTTTATATTTTTCCTTTTTTTGTTTGTTTTTAGCCAAATAATTGATGATAAAATCTTGGTATTATTTCTTTATCCCAGTTATGAACAGGAAAAATCAATTTGATTTATTAAAGTGTAAAATGTTTGCCAGATTAAAATGTGGGTAACAATACAGATTTCCATACCAGATCAGTTGAGGCCTGGGTTAACAAAAAACACCAGTGCTGTTAGCCAACAGGGTGCTGGTGGAAACTGGGCTACTGTTGGCCAAAGAAGAAGAAGAAGAAGAAGAAGAGAGGGGAGGCATGTCCAGATGCAAGAGGCGTGGAGGAAGGTTAGGAGTGTGGAAGTGAGAGTAAGAACTTTGAATACTGGCAGTATGACTGGTAAAGTGAGAGAGCTATCTGCTATGATGGAGAGAAGGAAGGTTGATATATTGTGTGTGCAAGAGACCAGATGGAAGGGGAGTAAGGTCAGGTGTATTGGAGGTACAAATTGTTCTACCATGATGTGGATGAGAGGAGAACTGGGGTAGGGGTTATCCTGAAGGAACAGAATCTCAAGAGTGTTTTGGAGGTGAAAAGAGTGGCAGACAGAGTGATGTTTATGAAGATGGAAACTGATGGCGTGATGATGAATGTTGTTACTGCATATGGTCTGAAAATTGGGTGTGTGATGGATGAGAAAGAAAAATTTTTGAGTGAGTTGGATGAAGTGGTGGAGAGTGCACCCAAGGGTGAGAGAGTGGTGATTGGAGTGGATTTCAATGGGCATGTTGGTGAAGGGAACAGATGGGATAAGGAGGTGATGGGAAGGTATGGTATTAAGGGGAGGAAAGCAGAATGTTAGATGGTAGTTGATTTTGTGAAAAGGGTGGACATGGCCATGGTGTAAACATATTTTAAGAAGACAGAGGAGCATAGGTGATGTACAACAGTGGAGGAAGAGGCACACAGGTGGATTGCATCCTATGCATGAGGGCCAGTCTGAAGGAGATTGGAGACTGTAAAGTGGTTACAGGGGAAAGTGTAGTTAGGCAGCATAGGATGGTGGTCTGAAAGATGATGGTGGTGATCAAGAAGAAGAGGAGGAGGAGGAGGAAGGTGAGAGCATTGCCAAGGATCAAATGGTGGGAAATGAAAAAGGATGACTGGAAGGTGGAGTTCAGGGAAGAGTTAAGGCAGGCATTGAGTTCAGTGAAGAGTTACCAGATAGCTGAGCAGCCACAGCAGAGTTGGTAAGGGAGAGAGCTACAAAGGTCCTTGGTGTGACATCTGGACAGAGGAAGGAGGACAAGGAGACCTTGTGGTGGAAAGAGGAAGTACAGGGGAATAGAGTGCATATAAAAAGTGTACACACCCCGGTTAAAATGCCAGTCTTTTGTGACATAAAAAAATGAGACCATAATAAATCATTTAAAATTTTTTCCCACCTTTAATGTGACCTATAACCTGTACAATTCAATTGAAAAACAAACAAATCTGTTAGGGGAAAAAATATAAAAATAAAAAATGTATGATAAGCTGGTTGCATAAGTGTGCACACCCTTAAATTAATACTTTGTTGAAGCACCAGAGCTATTTTTTCTTGTGTTACTAAGGGAGTAATTTATTGTCGCTCAATATAGGAGAAACCAAAAGAACATTTAAAACTAGAATACAGGAGCATAAAAGAGACATAAAAAACAAAACTATGGATAGCCCTGTGGCTTCACATTTTCATACAACCCATCCAGGGTCATACACTGATTTAAAAGTTTGTATTTTAGAACAAGTAGCTGCCAAGGATGCTGCTTTACTTAAAAATAAATTGTTATACAAAGAATCAGTTTTTATACTGAAATTTGGCATCTTGGTGCCTCAGGGCTTGAACAAGAAAATTGAGTAGAAGGCTCTTTTACATTAAAGTGTGAATTATTTTATTGTTTTAATTGTTTGTTTTATGGCTTGAGTAATTAATTATGTGATAATTTGTTATTTAACTAAAGTATTCTGTTTCATTTGATGTTAACTCTGTGAAAGTCTTGTGTGCCGAGGCGATGGAGTTTTATTAAATATTTTGTTTGATTTTAGCTTCTGCAGTTGGTGTTATTCACTGACCTACAGTGGTTTTCTCTTTATCGAGATTTTTTTTGTTGTTTTGTGTCTTCTTCTACTAGGCCTGCTTATCTCAGCCACCTTAAGACTACCAGCTGACAGTATTGTATTAAGCATAAACTGTGGTGCATGCGATAAGTACTGTGATCTATAGTGTATAGTGGTTCTGATCTCACTCTATCCAACATAGTGTGTGTGTATATCCTTATGGCATATGTGTAATAACCTTTGTAACTTAGACATAGGTGGGGCTTTGCATCATTTTATTTTTAGGGAGTGACGTGGCCCTCCAAATGACAGACCACAACGAGGCTTGCTGATATCAACAAACATTATATGTTGTAAACTGATAATACTAGCAGACATGAGTTGTGTTGCATGCATCAGGTAATGTGATCTGTAGTGTGTACCAGTACATAGGTAAGTGTTCTAATCTATATACAGCCAACTTGCAGTATGTGTGTGCCTTGGTGTGTCCTGTGTGCAGTGAGTGAAAATGGTGCTAACCTGAATGTGGGCCATGTTTGTGTGTGAGGCTGTTACAGCAGTATACATCATGTTATGGAGCCATAGGACATGTGAATTTGACTAGCATAATGACCATACAGCCCTCACAATCATAGACATCTGTATACCCCTCAATACAGGACTGGCACATATTGCCCCAGTCCAAGAGGGACTCAGGCAGATAACATATGTTGAGATGATGGCCTCCGAGCCAGTCAAACAGAGTGTGTGCTGAGGTGCACTGAGGTGCTCTGTGTACGATTAGGCAGGGTCTGTTTCAAGGGTGTTTTTATGTTTGCTAGACAAATGTTTCCCACAGGCATGTAATACTAACATCACATAGTATTTTAATGTCCTTACAGAGTCAACCATCTCCTATGCTCCCTACAGATAGGCAGCATATGCACTCCAGAAAGGTCACACCTTGCTCTGTAGCAGATCTTATCAGAAATTATGAATGCATGAGTACACTAACCGCTGCCATTGTCCTTGGTCGGCTGTCCCCTTGGTTGACTGTCATACAGATGTGAAACTATGGAGCCATGCACATATACTGCTGAGCTGCCATGGCATTCTGTGCCACTTCACTGCTATCATGTGTCCATAGTTTATTCCTTCAGACTCCTGGAGCAGAAACATACACAGGTCTGGAACATACCTGTCTTTGTGTAACAATACCACCAATACAATATCATGCAACGTAAGGTCTACAAAAGTATGTTGTGTACTCATGACACATGCCAGCATACACTGTATGTTGGTAACCACTAGAAGTGGCATGGCAAAACAATGCATTACACAAGTACATGTCAAGTAATATAGTCACCCTTTGCATCAGACACATAGCTTCATTCCCCTGCTTCGATGGGAAAGATGACAAGGATGTGGCTTAGGTATCATCAGTTGCACAGAGTGATATGTGTGGGGGTGCAGGCAGCCCAAGCATTTGACAGCATGTCTGGGAGTCAGGAAGGGGAGCGGGTTAGATGTACCATGGAGAGGTGCCATGTGTGTCTGTAAGTGACCTGTATGTGACAGTAGTGCTTGAGTGTGTGTGTGTGTGTGTGTGTGTGTGTGTGTGTGTGTATACACAATCAAGTTCAGTGCCAGCCCTACATGTGTGTATGTTGGACAGCTGTGGACCATGCATGGTAGAGCTGACAGTTCACCATCTCTGGCCCTGATCACGGGAACTGGCTATGCCAGGAATTGCACTGGCACCACCATGCTCAAGGTCAGATGTGGTGTTAGTACCTGACAGTAACTGCTGTCTCCTTGGACTGTGTTCCCCATGGGACTGCCCAGGATCATATGCCCATGGCCTGCCATGTCATGGTGTGCTTAGCACACTCCCCTCTGCTGTAAGTACTGCCACTATGGGAGCATAACTGCATGGCTGCTTGGCCTATCAGCAGATGATGTTGCTGACATACATCCATGGATCCACTGCCCAACTCCAACCACATGTTCCAGCACAGACAATGTGCGGTCCAAGACAGACACTGCCTCAGCCCACCATCTGTCCACTGCATCGGTGAATCAATCCAGAGTTTCCCCAATGTGGTGGAGGCAGTCATGGATGTCAGACTGTGCTACATCCATAACTCTAAGCATACTTCTGGTGTTCCATTCAGAATGTGCCGGTGCCTCCAAGATGGCCCAAAATGTGTTTCAAGTGACCTGTGATGTGACACCTGCAACAGGTGGTGGATGGACAGCACTCCTCCTATGAGCACCCCTGTCAATCTGCCTGAGTCGGACCTTACCAGCCCTCTGGCTATGGCCAGTGTCTACACTCACTGAAGCCATAGTTGCCATACTGGTCTGTTCAATGTCTCCACCCTCTGACTGTCACATATTTGAGGCCTGTGAGGAGAAGGTATGTGTGGGCTTATTGATTGTGTGCAGTGACAGAGGGAGCAGAAGAAGGATGGCAAACTTTGGGAAAGATTCAGCCCCCGACAACCCCACCTGTGCCTCACTGTGGCCACCATCATCATCAGAGTCTGAAGATACACTGACATCGTGTTGTGTGGTGGAGAGACCCTAACACCCCCCCTCGGTCACCAATGGAAACCAAGACAAAAGCACTACATTACTACCTGTACTATTATGTAGGTATGGAAAATCCACAAAGAGCACAAAGAGTCATAATAATGAGGATCCAGAGCTGCATTACCACTCTCACATCTTCTCATCTCCACTTTCATGCACAGCAGACTTCCTCACAACAAAACACACATTCATCTCAAGGCCTTTATAACAAACATGTCAGGCAAATTATGTGACACTTGTCCAGTGCAATGTACCTTTTAGTTATGCAATATAACACTATACCTGATAAAACAACCCATAAAACCCAGTACACCTATCTTAACTAATATATACAAATACAAGTTTTAGTGCCTAAGGTATGTGCCATCAACCTTTTGGTATGTACAGGGCATGTCAAATTAATTGCCTCATGTACACCAGGAGGCTTATTCGCTCTGAACTAAAACTGCAAAAGTGTTTCTGCTCACATTCAACTACACTCCTGTGATTACTAGGAAACATTGGTAACTGTTACAGACTGGAACATTATCCTGGCTCTTACCCTTAATAGTATATATATATATATATATATATATATATATATATATATATATATATATATATATATATATATTCCATAACAAAACAGTATCAAGTTTACCAGGAGCAGGACCATGGCCTTGGACAACTCCTGGGTTATTTCAGTACCACAACATGTTGCAGAACAACAAGGTAATACCTGCATATATCTCACAAGTATAGTAGCTATTGTGTTACTTGACGTATTGATGACGTTCTGAGTATGAGTGTAGAACTGAGCTAACCTTCCACAACACACAGACCTGACACTCAGATAAAGATATGTACAGCTTGACAGAATGACTGTTACAGTAGTACAATGGTGATCACAGTTAGCTTACCTGCATGCTCCTCTGCTGTGGACACTGGGGCACCCACCTCCATGATGTATGGTGTGATGGATGCCTGGGAGATGTCATGTTTCCCCAGGTTCTCCATGAATTCCTCAGTCCCCATGAGTGGTTGTTGTGTTACAGGCCTTCCACTGGTGATGGCACAATCCCTGGCTACATTAGCTGCCCTTCATCGTGCAACATTCATCATCTCTGTAGATTGCTGTCGAACCTGCTCATATGTTCTATTTTGGCAGCCAGTCTCATTCTCATCCTGGACAAGGTCTGCCCACAATGCAGCCTGCTGTTCCCTGTTATGCCTCTCCCTAGATAGGTGGATGTGATTATGATGCCATAGTCCTTGAAGTATTAGTTCATTCTCCACATCTGAGAAGGGTGTACATCTTCTGCAATACATTAGTCCTGAAACATACCAAAAGGGAAACATATTACAGGATCAAATATATGGATGTCCTCTATGTAGAGATACAGCAAGAACAAAGTGGCTGCTACTATCCACTGCTTGCTAACACATGTCATGCCCCACAGTGTGACAACATACTATGTGTGTGGCTACAACACCAAGATAGTGTCATTACTGAGGTAGTTCCCTATGTGCCATGAGAGATTCCGCTGTATGATCATACACCCAACACTCTGGTCCACTGTGGTGTGTCCCTAAGACCAAGCACCCAATAATATGTCAGAAGGCCAGTGCCAGACAAATAACAGTGTGTTATTATGATCACTATATTAGGACAGTCCGACAACACTAGTGTGCCACAATGACAAAAGACAGTGCAACCCTGATACATTGTACATCCCCTGTATGTGTAAGACAGCAGGGTATCAATGACATGTCATTACCACAGGACTACAGTAGGCTTACTGCTGTAACCCCTATTCCCCATACCTCTATCCTCCTATCTGCATCCTGATATACACAAAAAAACAATTATATACCTGGTGGAGTACAGTACTCCTCTGTTGAAAAGTGCTACTAGTAATGTTTTACAAAGGTGTTTTATGTGTGAGGAAAGTTTCATACAAAATGTTTGCCTATAGTCAGCTACTTGAGTTTTAATATGCTTCTCATTAGCAGGTCAGTGGTTCTAAACCAGTCTGTGACTCTGATAGGCTAATAGCAAGCAAAACAGCTGAGTTGAACTATCATTAGCCAATGACATGCAACGACTATGTAATATATAAGGCCTATATGTAGAACAGGGACCCTTCTGCCTTTTTGTAGAGGCAGAGTTAGGGTGAGAGTACCCTTTACATTCCAATTACAGCATGTGTTTAACCTACATATGTTAGGCAACAGTGTCAATAACAGAGCACTAGGCGACATATAGTAATGCTATACAGATATGTGATGTGTGTCCCTACCTACAGGCCAGTGACTTCCGGAAATGAAAAGCAGTTATTTAATTTCCATTGCTTTGTTTGGTTAATGAGTGCATGAGTCATTCATTAATTGCTGTCTTCACAATACTGTAATAGAAATGCCACACAGCACTGGATTTAAACCCAGGGCTGTGTGTGGCAAAGTGTACTGTATGGAAGGCATTTAACAGTCTGAACTACTGAATCCCTGTGTATTTGCAAGATATATGTTCATACATACAGGCTGTGACATACATTTTCTACATCCATCAGTATGTGCATTGCTTTATATGGATACATTTCTGCACCAGAGTCCCAGTTGAATATGTATTTTGCCATGAATGCCTTAGCAGGTGACTTTCTACATGTTGCTGATAAAAGGGCACATCTACCTGCCATCACAGGCCTTGGTTACATCCATTACCATGCCTTTGGCTGTCTAGTGGTGTACTATTGCACCAGAGTCCAAGGTACACTCCCATTTATTCAATTACTTTTAATTCCAGTTTGTGTGGTGCGGCACAGCTCGCAGCTCCGCTAAACATGCCTAATGACTATGGTTAGTAAATACTATATTTTGTTTAAACCACCTATTTTAATTAAGAGTTTAGTGGCATGGCAGATTAATGCAGTGTGCTGCAGGTTTAATGGGCCCAGTTTCGAAACATGGCAGAGGTGTTTATTTTGTACATGTGTCTTACAATGTTAGAAACACACATAGTCATTACAGCTCTATGTGACACGGTAAAAAAATATAAAGAAAAGAAAAAAGGTGCGATAGGAGAATAGTGAAATGGGGGCAAGCATGGGGGAAAACATATTGAAAGGCAGGGAGGGATATGCAGGAAGGATGTAAGAAAGAACCATAGCTATCCATTTCTTGTACAGTAACAACTGTGCACTTTAAAAGATTTGTAGATGAGTTTGGATTCTCAAACCCCAGAGAGAGAGAGAGGTGAGGACAATATAACTACATTGTGAAGCCAATTGGACCAAACCACATGTGTCTATTGGATACGTTTGCGAAATGGACAACCCATTTTTTTTAAGGTGAGAGTGGAATGTTGGGAAAGGGACATAGGTATGTGTGGAGGAGGTAAGTTGGGTAGGTGAGGATGCATTTGCTAACAAACAAGACAGACAAGACAGCAGACAGGGGTGGTGTGTGACACGTGAGGGCGGTGAACACCTTGGATATGGAGGGTGTTGTGGAATCTGATTCCCATGTGAATCCAGACGGCAGTAATGTGACTCACATCCCCACCCATGAGGCTGTCGACACTACTTCATCACTGCTCTAAGGGTGAGTCTGCTGGTGGCTGGGCACCAGGGAGAGGCTGCCCCACCAGGGTCACCAGCATGCCCTCAATCCGGCGCAGGTGGTGGTCATAACCAGGGTGGGCTATCCTGTGCACAAAGACTGGCAGTTCCACCTGGGTGATAACATCCCTCCTCCACCACTCCCAGTGGGGGGGGGCAGGCCCTGTCCCCTGGGCCAGTACTACCCAAAGATGCAGGTAGTGCAGGTGCAGCAGAGGGCACCACCAGTCTGGGACCCAGTGCCAGGGCTGGTTGAGGCAAGGTAGGGTGATCAGTCAGAACCAGCCTACCTTGACATGCTGTGGAAAATGAGGTATAACAATAAGTTGCAATAAGTATGTAATAACCAAACCATTATCAGTATTAACAGAATAAAACATCATATTTATTCATCCAAATACATATTAATGTATATTATGTGCAACATAACATTAAGTAACATAACAGTCAGTATGGCTATTGCAAAGTAAACCACAGGCCCAGCAAAACAGTTAGTTTAACAAATATGTTAATACTGAATCATAATAAGACATAATAATGAACCACATTTTCCAAAATATATTTAGTTTAACAAAATAGTTATTATTAAATCATAATAAAAAATAACAATAATGATATATGTTTTTCCAAAATATAATTTAACAAAATATGTTAATATTAAATCATAATAACAAATAACAGTAATAAATACATTAAAATAAGAGGTGGGGAGAGAAAGAAAAACATTCCATTACTGCCATTGCAGATTATATCCCTGAAAACACTGAAATATATACTCTACATGTGTGTACTGTCAGCTTTGAGTACAGTGACTATAAATCTCCTATAGCTGATGTAGCACGTACATATCTCTCAAGCTGTTAGCGTGTGTCAGTATGGGCTAAGCAGTAGCAAATGCAGGTACATCACTACAAAGAACAGTTTCACATAATGTGGACTTATATAAGTACCCAGGTGTTCTGTAAATAGATTTTGCAATGCATTGCATTCCCGGTAATACTTTATCAGCTTATCACGTGACAGATGGATCAGGCAGTTTTAAGTACATTACATGAAATCATCACACCTGAGAGGCATGTTTGTATACAGTAAGTGAACTAAACAGCCATCATGCCTTAGTTGGCAGGCATGGGAGTAGAACTCAATAGCTTTGACTGCAGGAGACATCTACAAATAATGTGTTAATTGACTGCAGCAACTTAATACAGACATGCAAGGGATACAGCCATATTGGAATTGCACAGCTCTATTTATGAATCAACAATGCTGATAAACACATTCTTGGTATTGATGTTAACATTCTTTGAAATCTAAACACAATACCTGCTCATAATATGGGCTACCTCACCCATATATTTGTTGTGTTCCTGGTGAGAGAGAAAATGTGAGCATTAGGTGACTGATACGGAAACTTTAGTGTTACATACCACTGAATTTGAACCCAGGACTATATGTGGCAAAATACACTGCAAATAAAGCATTTAACAGACTGAGCTACTGCTGACTATGGAGTGATTGATACTTACCTGGAGATCACCTGGAACTATACTAAGAATTGTGCAATACAAGTTACAGGACATTCATCTGGCATTCTAGTATTATTACGGTGTTATACTAGACTGTAGTGACAGTGGAACACACATACTGCATACATTACATATGCTGTATTTTAGAATCAGCACTGCTAGTGACCACATTTTATTATTATTGGTTTGAAATATCTGTGAAGTCTGCAGACAATATCTGCCCATGGACTGGGCTACCTCAACCATATACCTTTATTTCCTGCTGTCTGAGGAAAAGAGAGCATTATGTGAATGATATTGGCCCGGAGACAGCCTTGGATAGTACTATGAGTTAAGCAATACTGTTTGCAGGCCATTAGATTTGCTGGCTACAGCAATTACAATGTTACACTTGACTGCAGCAACCTTCATCAATGTATGCAGGTTTACTGCAATGATTTTGACAACACAATCCTGCTGAACAACATTTTACTCACTGTTATTGGTATTGTTATTTTTTTATTGAAACACAGTTATTATTGTTTATTTATTGCACTGCAGCTCTACAGGTCTAATTGCCCATTAATTGCACTACAGTTCTACTTGACCATTTATTGCACTACAGTTTTTTCTTGTTTATACTTTTTTGCAGTAAATGCTTTACTCTTTATAGGTTCATAGGTTCATAGAATGATACTAGGCTATTGGGCTGGAGGCCCTTATAAGCCTAGCCAAGAATTTCACTCATATTCCCACAAAGTCAGAACCTGTTTCCCCTGTCCAGCAGGGACAGAGGTGGGATCCCAGGGTTGTATTTTCATTTTCTCATCTAGTCGTCCAGTTTCCTCTTAAAGAGGGCTACAGAAGTACTCTGCTTGACATGGAGAGGGAGTCTATTCAACTAATGGGGGAGTCTTTGGGACACAAATCTGTCCTGCCAATAAGTTCTATTAATGTCACAGACCAGGTTGTGGCCTTGTGTGCCAGTTGAGCGAGTGGAGTTTGACTTACAGATATGCAGCAACTCCATCACTGCTGTGTCTGAGATGGTCTTGTATACCAGACACAGGTCACCTCTGAGCAGTCTGTACAAGACTGAATAGAGGGACAGGGCTTTCAGACTATCTGTATAGGATAGGTGTTTGAGACCCTGGATTTTCCTAGTCAGGAACCTCTGTGATCTCTGCAGCTGCTGCATGTGCTTGGCAAGATACATGCTGAAGGGGCATTGTACTTGATAATGGGTCTGATATGGGAGGAGTACAGGGATGTTATGACCTCTTTGTTCCTGGATGAAATATGACATTTACAGATATATTCTGCCTGTTATGGACTTGAGCCCAGGACCTACTGCACATAAGGCCGTAACTCTACCCATGTAGCTAGTTGGATGTTATAACAACCAGTATACCTTCACATATACTACTAGGCTACCTGTTGCTGAGCAGTACACTGTGCCACGCAAACAGTCTTAAACACAACAATAAATAAATAACTAATTACATCTGGTTTCTATTTTTAGATGTCTGGCAGGTGTCGGCCATGTATGTATGAGCTCCGCTTGGCTCTGTTGCACTCCGCACTGCGCTGCACAAGAAAAAAAAAAGAAAAATAATAAAAACTTTATTATGAAAAAAAAAAGAAAAATAATAAAAACTTTATTATGATAATTAATTACATCTGGATTCTTCTGCTGGGTGTCAGCTGGCTATATGTAAGCACAGCTTGGCATTGCTGCGCTCCGTGCTGTGCAAACACGCAGTAAAAAAAAGTAATTTCAAAAATCATAACACATAAAAATGACAGATTATACAGTTGACATGCTTCACAACATTACAACTGTGGTAGAGAGCATTACAGGCAACCTCACACTCATATGCAGCCACGGCTAGCCGCTACACCTCTACCTACAGTGATTCAATATCCATGTTCCTCGGCTCTCCCTCGGCAGTGCGCCATCATTAATATGCATGGCAAGCTGCCAAAGGAGAACCATGACCATGTACATGCATACATTCCGTGTAGGCTGTTTACAGTGCCTACATGGATTTTATTAAATTCTGGGAGGTTGTATCATCAACTACAACGGTACTGTCAAACAGCAAACTTGTGTTTTAGAATGTGAGCAAAGCACAGTATATTTCATCAACTGTGACAATACTGTCAAAGAGTAAATCAAACAGTATATCTCATCAACTGCAGTAGTAGTGTCTAACACCAAGTTTTTGCAGAATGTGAGAATATATCTCATCAGCTGAGGTACTACTGTCAAACAACAAGTTAGTGTTAATCAATGTAAGTAAGGCAGAGTATACTTAATAAACTGCAACTAAACTGAAGAGAATTGAAAAAAATCCCAGAGCTAATCCTAAAGAATATGCTAAAGTATATCTCCAGTATATTTGTTTACTTCCTAAATTTGATTTAGAAAACACTCCTGGTACAGTTTATTTATGGAAAAAAAGATAAACACATTGTTCCAACTCATAGCCCTTTCACACAGTGGAATCCATGACACAGCTCTAATGTTTCAGGAACCAAACCATAGTCTCTGAAATTCCATCTCAGACTACTACAGTATTACTACTACTTCAGTTTACATTTGCTAATCATCTGCTTATTTCAAGGTTTTTGTCATTTTCTTTATAATCATATTAGATGTTCCACAGTTATTGTTTTGTCTGAAATGAAGAGTAAGTAACTGTTTGCTGTACTGTTATTAGTGTCATACTAAATATTAAGGGGCCACATTCCCCTTTCCTACACAGCTTTATTGATGATTTTTTGTCCTTTGTTGACTGGTTTAGTCCTGCCAAGCACGGTATAGTCTTGTAAGACACCTATAAAGGTATTCACACTGATCAAGTTTAATTTGGTAAGAATACTAGGCAAATTTTCTTATTCTTGTTTTTTTTTTTTCCTGACAAATGTCATGGGATCTTTTACATCCATTGTGGCTCCCATCTACTCAAGCAGATAGAACCTCATCTAATGGAGATCACTACACTTCCCTTATGTAAAAGTGAATTGTTAGTCCTGGGGTATGAATCTATCATCTAATGAGGGGATACAACCCATAGCCTTATGGTTTCCCATAAGTACTTCTTTGCAACCTAAACTATAAATGTTTGGCTACTTCATCTCTCCTCTCCATTCTGTTATTGCTTTCTGTCTGAATTATAGCCTTGGTTGCAGGCTGATCTTCTCCAGTTCTTCTACTAATCTACTGTCATTATTTTAGTTGTTTCCTGGTCTTTCTCTTCTACATAAAATTCACTAGTGCAATCTCTGTTTCCTCCCTTCTTTGTGTTTAGCAAGTACAATGTTTTATTCATTTGATGCCCCTTCCTTGGTGATTTGACCATCAGCTGCTATCCTAAATACCTACTTCCCCTAAATAAGAATTACCGATTAGTCCTACAATATAGCACCATACTTATGGTATCATGGGGATTATGTCTAAGCATCCATAGCACTCTACTGCTGATGTATAATATGCATGTAGTCAAAGTGGCACCTACACTACCAGGCACACAACACATACGTATTTCCATACAAGTGTTGTTTCTGGCTGCAGTGCTTCACATTTCTTAACAGATTCATCTGCATACCAAGATTTACTCTTAGCCCCCACTCCATCAGGCAAAACATCTAACTCCTGCAGCCCTACATGCCCACCTTCCACACTCTACCGAGAATGATTTAACAAATATTAGCCACACTCTCTCAAACCTTACCAAATTCTTCAACTGCTTATGCCACTATCTGAATTTAAGTAATTTTGTTTATAGTCAAGGTTTCGGGTGGCCACGGTGGTGCAGCGGTTAGCGTTGTCGCCTCACAGCAAGAGGTTCCCTGGTTTGATCCTTGGCTGGGGTGCCTTCTGTGCAGTGTCTGCATGTCCTCCCAGTGGTCACATGGGTTTCCTCCAGGTGCTCCTGTTTCATCCCAAAGACATGCTGTAGGTCGATTGGACACTCTAAATTGGCCCTAGGTGTGTGTGTGTGTGTGTGTGTGTGTGTGTGTGTGTGTGTGTGTGTGTGTGTGTGTGTGTGTGTGTGTGTGTGTGTGTGTGTGTGTGTGTGTGTGTGTGTGTGTGTGTGTGCTTTCTGTGGAAGGTTGGGCGCTGGGCTGCAACTTGACACTGTAAAAGCTCCACTGCCAATCATGAGTGGACAGGTGATCCACTGTGGTGAGCCCTAACCTGGAAGAAGAAGCAGGTTTGTAGTCAAGGTTTCAGTGCTGTAAGCCATGGATCAGGTTGTGTCTACCTCAACTATTACTTCTTGGCCCTTTTTAAGTGTTTACTCTTCTTCCCATTCTTTAATTTTGAAACCATCATTTCTCCACAATCTTTTTTTATAGTATCAGAACTCATCTATACTGGGCTGATCCTCAGTGTCCCACATCCACCCCAGGTCTACCAACCATCCGCCTACCCCCTGAATTACTCTGATATTGCTGGGGCTGATTGTGGATCCTAAGAATATCCTAGTGGCTCGACTCATCTGTGCTTCCATGCAAGGAGGTAAGCTCCTTTTTTTGAACCGCTCCTCCCCTTTTAGGGAGCATATCAACAAGTGTCCTCCCACCAAGGAACAGTACACCCATCCCTTCCTTACTGATTTGTCAGCCACTCAAACATCTAACCGAGTCTGTAAAGTAAAGTAAAACTAAAGTAAAGAAAAGTAAAACTTTATTGTCATTCAACCATACAGCAACAGTGCATAGCTGAACGAAATTACATTTTTCTCTAAGCTCATATGCAAAATGTACACAAACACAATACACATAACAACAGCAACACAGCAATGACAACAACATTAACACAACACCACAGACCCCAAGCCAGGCCATCCAAAAGCATCAAAGCTGCATTAATCATGCTCTGCCCATCCCAGTGGTGATTGCCATGACCACAGCCATTTTACCATCCATGCCATCCATACTGTTGCCAGTCCATCCACACACCAGCAGTATCTCAAGTCCAGTCTGTCCTTTCTGATTCACTCCAATCCCACTACTTGTACTCAGTGCAAATTCCACCACCTGAGGCCCGAATGATTACAGTGACCACAGCACTCCTTTCCATCCAGCCATCCTCACCGAGAGCACCAGCTCCATTCTCCAACATCCCAAGTCCTGGAACAGTTCTCAACACAATGGAATCCAACAGAACAAAATTCCATTCCACAAGTCAGGCTCCGATACCTGCACTCAGCACAGCTGCCACTTTGAAGACCGAATGATCAAGGTCAGCTCAGCGATCTCAGAGACCAATGATCCTCAAATAAAAAAAAAAAACACATGACAAATCCACCAGACCAAGTCAAAACACCATGACTGCAAACACCGCAGACTGACCAGCTGAATTTCTCACAAACAGGCATCATACTGACAAAAATCACAGAAAAAAGATGAAATGCACCTCTGGAACCAGAGTAGCTGCAACCACATAGGGTGCTGCCATTTACTTATTTTATTTATTTTACAGCCCCTGATTAACTGTGCTGTAATTAGGGTTTTAACCCTCTATGCCACCAGGGTGGTTACACTATACCAAAGTTCCCATATGTCCTTAAGGATAGTAATTAACAGCAAAGCCTGTCAAATTAGATAAAATAGGAGAGGAACTACTTATCAGGCTTACTTTAACAGGCCTTTCAAACTCCACCTAAAAATAACTGCAATCGCTCTACAGTTATTCTCACACTTACCTCACACTTACATCACTAGCACTGACCATGCCACATTCCATGACACCTATCACCAAATAATCAACTCTCTTATACCACATTCATTGATATCACATCATCTCCTAACTACTCCTCCTTTACCTTCCATTTTTCACCCGACTACCCACCCTCATCATTTCTTACAATTCAGTTGGTTTCTACTCTTGTTTACTTCTCTTTGTCTGCCTCCAAACCCCTCTCAAGCTATTCCTATTAATTGACACCTGTACCATAGCTACCCTCCTTTTCCAATTATCAATACATCCATGTAACACCTCACAATCTTTTATCAACATCTTTTTTTTAGTTTTTATTTATAAAACAGTTACAGACAAAATAATAATAACTGTAGAACACAGCAGAAAAGAATACCATGTATCTGTAGTTAACAACTGTACCAGAAATCACCTGTCATAAAATGTCAGGACAAAATGTTTACATTTTCTACCCACTTTGCCTCTGAATTACTGTATTTTAAAATGTAGTCAGGACAAATAATGAATGATAATCAAAAATTCCATTTAAATGTAACAGTTGACGGTGTACCTGCATTCTGTTAATGCCTGTTTGACCATGGAGATTCTGATAGAATTTTATTTTTTTAATTTTTGAGGATCGTTTTACTGCAATGATTAGAAATATACAAACTGGCAGTATACTTTTAGTACTTCAGCTTACTTCACTACAATGTAATCTTGGAGTTGATTCATATAAGATGAAGGTGCAAACCCCCAAATAAGTGGGTGTGGGAGGGGCTTGCCTCCTGAAAACATATTTTATTTTTACAGTTTTGTTACCCTTTTCTAAATTGAATATACAGGACTCATCCATTTTTATCTCTGCCACAGGAAAGCCATATTCAATGTGATGCCGTTTCCTGTGGCTGACCATCTCTCTCCTTCTCTCTCTCTCAGGGCCAGTGTGGTGTAATAGTAGAGCACTGAACTACCAAATACAGGTATATGAGTTTGAATACTGTGGGCCCAAATAATATGTTTTGGGCAGAATGGCATAACGATTAAGGTATTTATCTTCTAGCCCCAAGTTATAGGGTTTGATTCTCACCTGGGAAAGCACGAATGAGCTCAAACAGGCCCACTGGTATTACAAGACTAGTAATCATCCATGAACCTCTGAACTTCAGGCATAATGTCTCTCTATACCTCCTCTTTGCTCCCCTGTTGACAGCATTCAGCTATTATCTTTCCATTCTTGACATACTGATGAAGGCTGTGTCATTTTTAATTCTTTCACTTTTTACTAATCAGCATAATCTGTAAAAACAACACAATATCAAACATTATTGCTCTGAACAGAAGGCGCTCCATAAAAACTACACTTTGAAGTATCTCAACCTATTATCTTCAGACTCATTTACATGCTCCTCGAACCCCCCCCCCACAAACAGTTGATATAGGTGACAAGTGTACCATAAGTGGGAGTCTTGTATACTACCTGGTTGGCCTGTAAATACATTGTAGATTATACCCTGTACATTACTGATCATCTGACAGTTGATGGAGCAGTAACCATTGCAGTTAACATACATTTCCCTGCTCACAAGATGAAGCCTTTATAAGATTGTGGGTGCAGTCTCTGGTCCTCAGTACCTCAGGGAAATGGGCTATGTCATAAAAAGCCCAGAAGGTGTAGGCTTTCTCATCAGTGGTATAAAGAAATCACATATGCTTCTCCATGTGCGATATCATGGATTCAAGGAAATGATTGAATATCCTTGAGCAAATGCTTGGAATGCCTTTACCATGTCTGCATTAGTCATTGAAAGGTCCCTGTATGTAGAGTTCCCAAAGCCATGCATACATTAGTATCCACAGGGATAACTAGTCCATGAATCTCGCAGGTCTGCAAATGAGGGAGACACATATCAACCAGCTTCTGAATGGTGACCATCCACATGGTAGAAGTCGACAGTTTCAGTGTCATGAAGGGCACGATATGTTAGGTGCAGATGAAGCTAAGACACAAACACAAACTGGATCCGTACTACCAAAAGAAGAAGCACCACAGAGTATCCAACTGCCCAAATAAATCCTGCAAGCACGATGAATTAATGTACTGTTTATTACAAAAAACAAAAAAAATCACATAAAGCGCTTTTCATCAGGCCACAACTTCTTCAGATAATTATACAACATAGGACATAAACTATATAGGAAGTGAAAAGGAAGTGAAAAGTCATCTGGTTCCTGAATCAGCGGGAATCAGCTGCTCTTAAAGTGGCAACCACCATCATTTATTACCTAAAATATATAGCTTAAACAGCTCTCATCTAACGCATTGTTTTAAAACAATATTTTAAAAATAATAGAGGAATAGTGTAAAAAATCTAAAACCAATAATTATCTATTATGAAATGTTAATGCAGTTAAAATTAAAATTAACAGTGTATGTATTTATATTTGCATTTATATGTTCGAGTATAATAAACCTTAAAAGCATGTATATAAAAATATTTATATAAAAACATTATCTGGGCAGTTGGATACACTGTGGTGCATGTTAGGTGCAGATGGATGACAGGGATCTTCTACAAGTGATGTTACTTCCAGTGATGAATACAGCCAGGTGTATTTACAGTTTATTAATGCTATGGTTACCTCATACATCATGCCATGATTCTCCTCTTGTAACTACAGGATTGTATTGCAGTCATTTGCTTTGGAGACAGTACATGTGGTTATGAAATATATGTATATATTTCTGAATCTTCCCGCCATATGGTATAACCTCATTTGTATCTGCTGAGTCCCTCTTTTTAATAATGTTGCTCATTACCATGTCATTAAAACACCATTAGGATACAATGTAAGCTGCTAGGTTGTTTACTCTTCACTGCTTCAACTCACTGTGTTTCTGAATTGTGCACACCTTGTACATGGCCACTCATGATGTACAATAACCTTCTGCAGAATAGAAATTAATTTCTGATTTCCAGGGATAGAAAAAAAACATTCTCCAAAGTTCTGGGCTAGGAAAGTCTTTCCTTGCATTTCTGGCCCAGTAAGGGTTGCAATAGTCAAACGAGTTAACCTGGACCAGAACATCAAAGGCGGAGGTGTGTTCATATTCATTAAGGATATCCACACCTCCAGGCTAGTTACTCAGCATAACACATCCGAGGTTATCCAAGTGCAACTAACTCTGGGCAAAACTGCAATCCAAATTCTAGCTTGCTACAGATCCCCCACCATGTCCCAGGATTCCCACTCCTCTTTTCTTGATATACTGGAAAATATTAGGGTTCAACCAAACACCCTAATAATGGGCGATTTCAACTACCCCACAATTAACTGGGAAAACTACTTGTGTACCAACTCCTTCTCTCAATGCTTTCTGGAATTCATAAATTCCAGTGCCCTGGATAAACTTATCTACACCCCCACCAGGGGTAAAAATATCCTAGACCTAGTCATTACCAATGAGTGACCAGTGTTCCAAACCTGAAGTCAACTCTTCGTTGGTCAGATCCGACCATAAACTAATCACCCTAGATATCCACATCCTGCCCCCACCCCCGTTAAGGAAATCATGGTAAAAAATTTCTCCAAAGCCAACTTCATGCTTCTTAAGACAGAAGTGGCGAACTTCATGACACCTATGCAGATGGACAATATAGTTACGACTGCTGAATCCTACACAGATGCACTCTATAAGCACTTACATGAGTGCATGGATCATGCTATCCCAAACAGAACCAAGATGCTATCCTCCAAAAAAAGGAAGCCACTCTGATGGTCCCCTGCCATAAACAAACTCTACAGTAGAAGGAAGAAACTTTTGTAAAAGAGAGTAAAATCCCATGAGTGGAGGAGCTCCCTGGTCAGCCTCAGTAAGAAACTGAGATCACTTATAAGATCCTCCAAAGCTAGCTATGAAAACAGAATTGCCACTGATTCTAGGGACAACAACAAAGCATTCCATAGCTATATCAAGAATCTCAATGGCAACACCCAGATCTGTTCTGAGTTACAGCACAATGGTACAAAACTTACAGAACCAACTGATATTGCCAACATCCTGGCAGATAGGTTCAGTGCTAACTTTATCCCCTTCTCACCCCCTAAAGGGCCCATATCTATACAGGAAGAATGCAGAGTCCCTGTAATCACAGCTATGCAGGTAAAAGCTGCATTCTCTAAAGCCAAAAACACAGCATCCATGGGACCGGACAACATCCCAGGCTGCGGTTTACACGAACTTCAGAATAAACTGGCTCCCCACCTAAGCACCATGTTCAATCATAGCCTCATGTCAGGCTTTGTGCCCCCTGAATGGCACACAGCAGCAGTTATCCCACTCCACAAAGGGGGAGCCACCACTGATCCTGGGAACTATCGCCCTATTAGCCTGACAAGCCTGGTCTGTAAGGCCCTGGAACGTATCATTATGGAACTCATAAACAAAGACATTGGTAACCTCCAAACTCTGGACCCCACCCAGTTCGTGTTTATGAAAGGCAGATCATGACTCCTGATCCTGATCAACTTCTTTGAGGCAGTTACCAAAGCTGTAGATGAGGGTAAGGTTGTTCACACAGCCTATCTTGACCTCGCCAAGCCTTTCGACACCATCTCCCACTCTGGAATTATAGCTAAACTCACTAAACTAGGTATAAATCCCTACGTCACAAGATGGGTTGCCAACTGGCTCACTGACAGATCCCACACTGTAAAAGTTGCAGACTCCAAATCTGACTTCAAACCAGTGACAAGTGGAGTACCACAGGGTTCAGTCCTAGGACCTCTCCTGTTTGGTATCTACTTCTCTGAAGTACAGGCTAACACAGAAGGCCTTTGGCTAACAAAGTTCATGGATGACTGCAATCTAGGAGCTATAGTCGAGTCCCCAAATGATGTGGACATCCTACAGAAGGGCCTCACTGAGACAGATGCATGGTGTCTGAGCCATGGCTTCAAGCTCAATGCCAAAAAGTGCATTGTCATCCCCTTTGGTAAAAACTCTGTACCCATGAACTACCACATAGGCGGCAGTCTACTTAATGCCGAATGTGTGATAATAAACCTTGGGACTCAGGTGGACAGTAGTCTCTCCTTTGATAATTACATCACCACAGTGAACAGGAAATCCTTCTACGTGGCACACCTCATCACAAAAGGATTCTCATCCAGGAAAAAAGAGGTCATTGTTCCTCTCTACTCGACACTCATTAGACCCATTATAGAGTACAATGCCCCTTTTGGAATGTACCTTACAAGACATCTGCAGCAGTTGGAAAGGCCACAGAAGTACGTCACAAAGAGAATTACTGGCCTCAAACAGATGCCCTATACTGACCGTCTCAAAAAACTCCAGCTTTACTCCGTAGCATATCGCCTACTCTGAGGTGATCTCTGCCTAACATATAAAGCTATGTCAAACCCAGAGCTGTTGGACATGCTACACCTAAAGAAATCCCAATCCCTCCAAGCTACACGCTCTGGGGACCTAAACCTTGTCACCACAATAAACAGGACATGCTGGAGGGATAGATTCTTGTCCCAGAGACTTCCCATACTCTGTAACAAGCTACCCATCTTTGTCAAGCAAAGTTCCTCATTAGCACTCTTCAAGAAAAATCTTGATGAGTGGATGGGAAATAGAAAATACACCCCAGGGATCACTTCTTTGGCTGTGCTTGACAAGTTCACAGGAAAATTACTTTCTTGGGTGACGTAAGTCAGGGAACCTTGTTGGCTAGACTTACTTAGGCCCTAGGGCCGATAGCCTTGTACCTACCTATGAACCTATGAACTATTTTTCCCTGGTGGAATATGGCTTCACTGTTGCACTCACAACCTTCAGCAAAAACTCAGCCACGTTAAAAACCACCACAAATAAGGTATATTTTTCCATCACAAATTCCCTCATTCATGAATACTACTGCTTTACTATGACAAAAGCCATCTGAATACATTATCAAGAAAAGAGATGTCCTTTTTTTTTTTAGTCACTTCTTTCCAAGCTACTGTATCTCAAAACCATCTCTCTTCTTGTAGTAAAACTCCATACTAAATCCTGCACTTACAACCACAAAAGTTTTAAATCAAACCCCAAATTACAGGCCCCCAAAATCAAAAAGCATTGAACCAATCATGCATTTTCAAATCTAGTTTCTGAACTCTGAGAATGTCTTCCACTGCACCTAAAAGAATATTTCTCAAACTCCAGTTTCAGATCTCAAGTTAAAGCACATCTCCTCAAACAAGCAAATGTAGATACTTTCAGGAGGGCCAGATTTCTTAATCACTTTACTCTTGCTCTCAACTGTTCCGGCTTCTCTGACAAACTGAGTACCTATCTTAAGCATATCAGTGTCTATATATACTGTATATAACTACAGTTTGTACTTTTTTATAAAAAAAAAAAACATGTTTTACTTGCTTTGTTTTTGTTTCTGTTATTCTCTAAGATGTTGCTCTGATATTGTTTATAACTATTAGCACAACTGTGCTTTTGTTTATCTGGACTGTGCCTGAAATTGGTACATTGTGATTATAGCAGCATAGGATCATAGGAAGTTACTAGACTATTGGCTCTGAGGTCCTTACAAGTCTAGCCAAGAATTTGCCCCATGTTCCAACAAGTCAGCACCCTATACCACTGTCCAGCAGGGACATAGGTGGAATCCCAGGGCTGTAACTTCTGTTCCCCATCAAGTTATCGAGGTTGCGCTTAAAAAGGTTTAATAAGGTACTCTGCTTTACATGGAGAGGGAGTCTATTCCACAAAAGGGGGAGTCTCTGGTACACAAATCTGTCCTGACAACAAGTCTTATTGATGTCACAGACCAGGTTGAGGTCTCGCATGTGGGTTACTCGAGCGGAGCTTGACTTGCGGATATGCAGCAGTTCCATCAGGGTGGGGACTAAGATTGCTTTGTATGCCAGACAGAGGTCACCTCTGAGGAGTCTGTAGGAGACTGAGTAAATGAACAGGGCTTTTAGCCTATCTGTGTAGGCTAGATGTTTGAGGCCCAGGAGGAATTGTTTGTGGGGCAGATTTTTGTCCCAGAGAGTCCCCCTTCTGTGGAATATACTCCCACTCCATGTCAAGAAGAGTGCCTCATTAACCCTTTTTAAGTGCAACCTGGATAACTGGATGGAGAACAGAAAATACACCTCTGTGATTCCACCTGTGTCCCTTCTGGACAGGGGCATTGGGTGTTGACTTGTTGGACATGGGATAACTTCTTGGCTAGGCTTGGTTTGTGAGAGCCTCAGGGCCAATAGTCTATTAACTTCCTATGATCCAATTAGTTATGTACATTTTGTGTCAGGTCCATGAATCTGGCCAAATGTGTTCACTACACAGTTAATATATTTGATTAAGTATTATAGGCCATTTCTTAAACGTGAGGCAATTTTTAGGAGTAAGCTATGTGGTTGTCTCTATATTTCATATAAAAGAAGAAGTATTGGGAACATTTTGGTACAGTCACTTTTTCTCCTAAATGAAAAGGTGGAAAACGGGGTGATACTACATGTGGGAATTCATCTCTATGCAGCATGTAATATATGTAAATTTATTAAGAAATCTTTTACTAGCATGAATACATTTACATTCTTCATAGGTTCATAGTTTACAACCCTTGCCTTCTAGTAAATGGTATTAGGTGTTCTGACCTATCAGAATTTGTGTAAGTCTTTTCTCTTACCATTCTTATTTTTATATACTTGTTTTGTTAGTGCAATATGTTTAGTTTATTTTCTATCATGTAAGAAGATCATGCCTGCAAAAGGGACTCTAATGGAACAGTTCACCTATCTGCTAATTAACTGAATAAAATGCATAAAAAATAGCCATTTTTGTGGTCAGAGTAAATATGCACGTATGACTTTTGACAATGAACACGTGCTTGATGCGATCAATATTAACAGCAGTGAGTGCTCAAGACTTTGAGTAGACCCTTGGCATTCACCCTGCAGGACTTACCCAAGATTATATTCACTATTTTTCAAAAATAATTCAGCTCTGCTCTGAAATTGAAGATGAGTTAAAATAATGCACTAGTCATTTACACTGAATAATATTTTGGTTTTCTCCCCCACCAGTTTACCATTCCTCACTACTACACCCAAATGTTTCATGCATTCTGCTCACCTTTAGCATTATCACATAATGAACTGTTATGTTCCCCTTCTCATGGAGAAACAGTCTATCTGAGATCAATATTGCAGACTGGTGAGGAATTTTTCTTTTTTTTTCTATCTTTGCCTCTAGACTGATCTTGAAAGCTGAAAGCAAAACGTTGTATCAAACATGTAATGAACATAACCAGCTACCCAACAGTACCCCTGTACACTCACTACTGTTTTACAATATGTTGTCTTCACCGAAGATCAGCCAATACCTGGTGCACCTTGGACTAGTGTTTTGGTACCCATGAACACTGACTGATGTCTTACACTATGTTGTCCTCACCAAAGCTCAGCCAATACCTGGTGCACCTTGGACTAGTGTTTTGGTACCCCTGAACACTGACTGCTGTCTTACACTATGTTGTCTTCACTGAAGCTCAGACAATACCTGGTGCACCCTGGACTAGTGTTTTGGATTCTACCTCATGATACATTAGTAGCTAAGAGTCACATTGTGTCTTAAAAAATGGATCTTCCCATGGCCTAGTTAGTTCAAGCTCACTCAGCAGGATTCTTTCATGCCACTTCTGTTACTGAAAAAAGTCAGCTTCTCTGTAGTCAGTATGACAGGCACTCAGGCAGTGAAATAACTCCCCTGTGTAATAACACTCCAGACCTACAGGAGGGCCACATACACCAACTAGTACATAACTAAAGCTTTAAAGTAAAATGGAACCCTTTTTAATTTATGGGTGAGTGAAGCTGCATGGATTAGATCTTCTCAAGTCCATCAATGATTATGAATTAAACAGGAGACCGGACAAACAATTTAAAAACAACAAAAAACAGATCTGAAGAAGTTTGAGTATAATATAAGACAAAAAGTGCTTAATTAAATAGTTTTATTTAGAGGTTGTTTCATAGTGGCCATCAAAGATGATGTCAATAACAGTGAGCCATATATAAACAGGCATTCTGCATAATGACTTTTGCAACACTTTCTAATAAATGGTATTGAAAACTTCACTAAAATGTAATGAAATATAAAATACATACCACTCTTATTAGAAATCTCTCCTTCAGAACAAGGAATGCAATCAAAACAGCACAGAGGCTCTCCCTGTCGTGTAACTCTTCTGTATCCATGAAGGCAGGCTTCACTGCACACAGATTTTGGTATCTAAAATGTCACATTTAAAAGTAGAAACTAATGTTAGAATATGGTAATGTAACAGTAAGATACTTTTAAATATATTTCTGAAATGGTCATGTCATATTTTGACCAGAAGCCTTATATTCGTGGTAGAGTATGAAGAAGTTAATGGAAAACATGCCAAGCAGAGTTTCAGTTGATAAGTGATGGGCACAAGAAGGTGGAGTGTTGTGGTACACATCACAGTAAATCTTTCAGCTTGATTCACAAAAAGAGTAACACATAAGGAAAAGTAAACAGTAAGCAGAACAAGCAAGGTGGGTCTGATTCAGAGATAAAGGTTGTGCAATTACAAAACAATGAGATATTGCTGGGGTGGCATATTATGAAAATCATAGGATTCTAGGATAATAGGAGGTTACTAGGCTATCAATCCAGAGGTCATTACAAGCCTAGCTGTTTCATCCCAATGTAATACCATAGATATTCTAGTCCATATCCAGGACTGTATTTAGTAATCTCCCATGTCTAGGAGGGCAGTGGGTGCTATCCCCAGTAAGAACTTATGGTACCACATCCACTCCTCCAGGTTCCTTATGAATAGTAACCTAATAAACTCCTGCATGTGAAGCAATTGCATGGCCCAAAAAAGAAATGCAAAATCACTAAAATTGAAGAGCCAGCAGACTGAGGTGAACTGTGGAATTATTTATTAAGCAATAAAGCAATAAATAAAACCATTCATTGGTTAATTATTTACAAATGCTCATTTAAGCTTAAATGAGCATTTGTAAATAATTAACCAATGAATGGTTCTCTTGGTTTAAGTCACATGTATTTATAGCACTTGATTTCAGTACTATAGCAAACACTGAAGAAGGCTGTGATTTTATAAGCCGAAACCGGTTTGTTTGAATAAGTGCTTCATTGCTTAATAAATAATTCCACAGTTCACCTCAGTCTGCTGGCTCTTCAATTTTGGTCCTTATGAATAGTGTCATAGAGGTGCTCTGCTTCACAAGAGATGACCATATAATCATAATCATCATCTTCTTTTGGCTGTTCCTGTTAGGGGTCGCCAGAGCAGATCATCTGTTTCCATTTCTTCCTGTCATCTGCATCTTGCTCTGTCACACCAACCACCTGCATGTCCTCTCTCACCACATCCATAAACCTTAACTTAGGCTTCCCCTTTTTCTGTTACCTGGTAGCTTCATCCTTAGCATCTTTTTCCCAATATACTCAGCATCCCTCCTCAGCACATTGCCAAACCAACATAATTTTGCCTCTCTGGCTTTGTCGCCAAACCTTCCAACCTGGGCTGACCCTTTAATATACTTATTCCTAATCCTGTCCACCCTCGTCACACCCAGTGCAAATTTTAACATCTTTAACTCTGCCACATCCAGCTCTAATTCCTGTCTTTTTGTCAATGCCACTGTCTCCAACCCATATAACATAGCTGGTCTCACTACCCACTTGTAGACCTTCTCTTTCACTCTTGCTGGTACTCGTCTGTCACAAATCACTCCTGACACTCTTCTCCACGCACTCCATCCTGCCTGTACTCTCTTCTTCACCTCTCTTCCACACTCACAATTACACTGTACTATTGATCCCAAGTATTTAAACTCATCCACATTCATCACTTCTACTCTTTGCATCCTCACCATTCCTCAATCCTCCCTCTCATTCACACACATATATTCTGTCTTAGTCCTGCTGACCTTCACTTCTCTTCTCTCTAGAGCATATCTCCATCTCTCCAGGGTCTCCTCCACCTGTTTCCTACTCTCACTACAGATCACAATGTCATCTGCAAACATCATAGTCCACGGGGACTCCTGTCTGATCTCGTCTGTCAAACTGTCCATCACCATTGCAAATAAGAAAGGGAGAGCTGATCCTTGATGCAATCCCACCTCCACCTTAAATGCATCCGTCACTCTCACCGCAGACCTCACCACTGTCACACTACCCTCGTACATATCATGTATCACTCTTACATACTTTTCTGACACTCCTGACTTCCTCATTCAATACCACAACTCCTCTCTAGGCACCTTGTCATATGCTTTCTCTAAGTCTACAAAAACACAATGCAATTCCTTCTGTCCTTCTCTGTACTTCTCCATCAACACTCTCAGAGCAAACATTGCATCTGTAGTGCTCTTTCCCAGCATGAAACCATACTGCTGATCACTAATCATCACGTCCCTTCTTAAACTAGCTTCCACTACTCTTTCCCATAAATTCATGCTGTGACTAATCAGTTTAATCCCTCTGTAGTTACTACAGCTCTGCACATCACCCTTATTCTTAAAAATTGGTACCAAAACACTTTTTCTCCATTCCTCAGGCATCCTCTCACTTTCCAAAATTTCATTAAACAATCTCATTAAAAACTCCACTGCCATTTCACCTAAACACCTCCATGCTTCCACAGGTATGTCATCTGGACCAACAGCCTTTCCGTTCTTCATCCTCTTCATAGCTGTCCTTATTTCCTTCTTGCTAATCCGCTGCACTTCCTGATTCACTATCCGCATATCATCCGACCTTCTCTCCCTCTCATTTTCTTCATTCATCAGCCCCTCAAAGTACTCTTTCCATCTGCTCAACACACTCTCCTCACTTGTAAGTATGTTTCCCTCATTATCCTTTATCACCTTTACCTGATGCACATCTTTCGTAGCTCGGTCCCTCTGTCTTGCCAATTGGTACAGGTCCTTTTTTCCCTCCTTAGTGTCCAACCTTTCATACAACTCTTCATATGCCTTAGCCTTCACCACCTCTTTCTTTGCAATGCACCTCATCTCCTTATACTCCTGTCTACTTTCTTCATCTCTCTGACAATCCCACTTCTTCTTTGCCATCCTCTTCCTCTGTATACTCTCCTGTACTTGCTCATTCCACCACCATGTCTCCTTGTTGTGCTTCCTCTGTCCAGATGTCATACCAAGCACCTTTCTACCCATCTCCCTTCCCTGCTGTAGTTACCCAGCTATTTGGTAACTCTTGACCATATAATGAGATGGAAATGAGGAAAACTATGATATGTATGAGAAATTATGAATCCAAATGAAACAGCATGGAGGAGTGATTTAGAAATGTATAAAAATGTATAAAAATTCTGCAGTGAGGCACACACACAAGTGTAGCTGAACTCCATTATATTACGATGAATAATGACAAGGACCACACTACTATGTTAGGGTTAGCAGTAGCATTAGCTAAAAATGCAAATATCGAAAGCTGGCCTTATAGCTAGTAACAATGACAGTGCATGTCATTGACCCCCACGTTGCCAAAGGATCTGACTGTTTCCAAATATACCATCACCTCTACAACAGAGAAACAGTGAACTGCTACAGTGTAGACAGAAACACTATACAGGAGCTTGTTAACATGTGCCAGCCTCATATGCAGGATCATGAGATGTTTGGAATTCTCCTTCCTGTGGACATCAAAGTATGTGTAACATTAATTCTACTCACTACCAAGACCATCAAGATACCAACTAGGTAAATGCTTGGTGTACCCCAGGCATCTGCCTTAGGGATGCTACATCACTAGTCATTGTCATTCTATACCATGATGAGGATCGTATGTGGTTGCCACATACTACAGAGGACAGAGACAAGACTATGTGGGTGGTCTATGAAACAGCCTATTTCCCTGGGTCCCTTGGAGACATTGACTACACCAACATTACTACAAGGACACCAGTATTTAAACTAGTAGGGATTATACTCCAGCAACTACCAGGTGGCTTGCAATGCACATAATAAAATGAATGTGCCGGTGTGCCAGCCATGCAGTCACTAAGATTCACATATCTAGTGCATTTCTTACCTTTACCACCAGTTTGTGTCACTGACATTTTATTGGTGATGCTAGATATGTCTTGGAGCCATGGCCCATGACACCGATATCCAACTCACAGAATACTTCCTACTGTTGCAGACCTGTGCCATGACTGAATATGCAGTCAGACTGATGAAAGTCTGCAGCCACAGCCTACACTCCTACAACTGTACACCGCAGCATGGCCTGGGCACCTGAAGCAAGATATTTACTGAATGTACCATGCCGTATAGTATTTTTCTGTGTCGACATCTACAGCAAGGCATTTTACACTGGTAGACAGGAGATACCAGAGCAAGTGGTAGAAGAAGTGCATGCTGAGTAATTGATAGAGACCATGCAAAGCAGATGCAGGTACAACACTCTGCATCACTGGCTAACAGGTAGCTTCTGATACATAGGTATGTACAATCGTAGACACCGCTGAGATTAACAATGATGCATGCAGTGCAACAATATTAACATAGTGCATGGACTTGCCATGCTGTGCATCAGGCATTATCTTCCTGTGTAAAAAAGCAGTGAGCACAGGGTGCAGTTGTCATCACATGTATAGAAGTGAAAGGTACAGTGACAGGCATCAGTAATAGATCTGTATGTGTGCTATACCCTGATGAGTGTGGGGAACTTGGATGACTGTACAGAGGGAGTATGCTGCTTCATGACTGTTGTAGGTGTCCTGAAGTATGTGTGTGCATGAATGCATGTGAGTTTGTGGGGGGTTGCTCAATGTGTGTTTATAGGGTGAAATAGTCACTTCAGATGTTGCTGCACTTTGTACTTGTATGTGCAGCAGGTGTGTTGGGATCTCAGTTGGTAATTTTACAAAACATGAACATCTCTGTCCACATGTTTATCCTCTCTGAAGACTGACACAGGCACCCACACCATCTAGCATAATCAGTTATAACTTACCAGTGCACAACCAGTGGGCCATGCTGTGGTAATAATCATTGCATAATTTGCATCAGTTTGGGTAGCCATGTTTGCACTGCCATCTTCAACACTGGTAGTAGGCACTGAGGATGTTTCATTACATGACCATGACATACTTGTCATGTCTGGAGTTTAACTACTGGAGATAGAGAATAGACAGCCACATGAATGATGTTAGACTTGGCATGCAGCAGCAGAAAGGCTCCTGGAGGATATTGATTCTCTATGATGCAGGGCCAGCAGGCTAGATATACATGTTAATCCACCACAGAGAGTGTTCTGAAGCTCATCACCTACACCAATCAGATCTGGAGTAGCAGCCATGTTATCAGCCACTGCCTGAATGACTGCCTGCACACATGTTGCACAAAGGCCATTGTGAAACCCATCTTGGGCATGGAGCATGACCCATGATATTTTTGGCTACTGACCTCCAGCTCCTTACATCTGCCTCATGCTCAGTAAAAGTACCAGAGCCTCCTATTGGTCCATGTGCAGAAGAAAGGTGGGCACCATGTGCTGGTTTATTAGTTATACTGTGTCCATAGGGAGTTTGGGCTTTGGTGGTATTGTGTCCACCTCAGTTATTGCTGCTGTTAATGGCAATGTGCCCTTAGACTGTGAAACACTATGACTACCATCAACATAAAGCTCTGAGGCATCACTGACTTCAAGCATGCCCAGATCCATGATGGATGACCCATGCATTGTATCAACTAAAAAGGCAGGCAGAAACATCCTTCTGTGTCAGTGTCAATCCCACCTAACATTGCTGTAACAATAACCCAATACTAAAGCATAAAAAGAATGTTATCATAGACATGTTGAAGCTCATGTCTGCTGAATCTGTGAAGTGGTTGTAAGAATAATATGGCTGTCCTCATTATATGAACAGTCATCTCTGTGGTATGTCGCAATACACTATGCAGATTTATGGGTATACATCACCTGGAAAATCACCCACAGACAGATATAATAATGTGAGATGTTCTTCCCCAATTTCCAGTCCTCCACCCATATGTTTGACCATCCCAACCACTCAGAATGAGGCACCAAGAATTTCTCGATATCCTTGATGGTGAGCTGTGTTTGTGGTCTCCCATCCATGGCCATCCACTCCTGTGTAAAGGTATTTACCTTGTCGAAGGCATAGAGGATCATGTTGGTGACCCTGGGTTCCATCTATAGTGCAGACGTGTGTGGCTACTGACAGCAATGACATCCTCAACAATATACTTCTAGACACAGTCACAGAAGGCTTGATCAGTTCTGCCATTCAGGATGAATTGTCAGCCATATGGAGAGATGGCCTGAAGCAAGATGTCTGTCTCTGACTGACAGAATGTCTCAAAGTATTTTCACTTCTTTATAGCCATATCATCCTGTAAATGTGAACATACAGATATGGTCAGTGTTTGGACAGTGATATTTGCTGTATTCCCACTACTTCTTCTCATAACCCTAGTGGGCTCAATGGGTCCAGATACTTTACTGCCTGATATAATACAGTCACACTGGCTAAACCCTGAGTCAGTCCCTTGGCCAGCAATATGTAGCTGCATATCTAGTATGTACTACAGCAAGTCCAAGTGGTACAGCATGTGTTTGCCATTACATAAGTGATTATGGTCCATGAACCTGATCTCCTATTGTATCCCACAGATGGTTCCCCCATACCAGTGGATGGCTACGTTTGTATCCACCAGTAGGTTGTACATTTGTGATTTCCCTAATCCATTGGTCTAAACTGCATTTGAATAGGCTTAGGGAAGATCCCTGCTTCACATGAATGGGGACTCTTTTCCAGAGAACTGGAAAAATGTGAGATACATACCTGTTCCTACAACATGTTTTATGTCACAGCAAGGATTAGATCCCTAGATCAGACTATTCAAGTGCTGTTTGTTTTTCAAATGTGTAGCAAATCAATCAGGGCTGGATCAGAGAATGCCTAATAAGGTAGGCATAGATCACCACTTCTGCAGGTGACTGAATTCAGGGATAGGTCTTTGACGTGGTCTACATAGAACATGTTATTTACACCCTGTATTATTTTAGTGAAGAACTCCTGTGGACACTCCAGCTGTAGCAAATGTCTGGTCAGGAATATATTGAAGGTTGCATTGTATTTGATTATTGCACTAATGAGGGATGAGTATAGTGAAACTATGATTTCCTTAGATCTGGATACTATGCCTTTGCTTATAAGTTGTGCCACATAGAAGGATTTTCTCACCATCACAGGCACATGGTGATCAAAATTCAGGTTACTGTTAACCTGCGTTCCCAAGTGCCTAACCACTGGGCCTACTCTTCCAGGAGTGTTATCAATCTTGTAATTTTCAGGCATGGTTGTCTTTTCAAAGGGAAAACCTATGCATTTTTTGCATCAGGTTTTTGCCATGGCTCTGGCACAAGTCATCTGTTTCTGCCAGTCACTCCTGAACAATATTTACATCTTTGGGGAATTCAGTGATTGCACCCAGCTTGCAACTGGCAGCAGATCTGGTCAGGCAAAGGCCACCTATATTTGCCTTAATTGCAGAGAAGCATATCTTGAACAGGAGAGGTCCTAGAACTGAGCACTTTAGGATGCCACTAGTAACAGGTCTCTTGGTGAAGGTGGAATCCCCCACCCTAACTTCATGTGTCCTATCCATGAGCCATTTGGTTATCCATCGGATGACATAGGTTTTTATGCATAAATATGTGACTTTAGCTATAATATCTGCATGATTGGTCAAGGTAGGCAGCAATTGCTGTTGTGCCCTTTCCATGGCTCTAGTTACCATCTCAAAGTCCACCAGGTTTGATAGGTATGACCTGCCCTTGATGAAACCAAACTGGGATGTATCCAGTGTTTGAATATTATTTATGTCTTTTTTTATCAGGTATATTATAACTCATCCCATGGCCTTGTATATAAGACTAGTTAAATTTATGAGTCTGTAGTTCCCAGGGTCTGTAGATGGTGCCCTTTCTGTAAATTGATGACTGCTGCAGTCCTCCATTCCCAAGAGATGAAATCTGTTAGAGGCTGTGGTTGAACTGAGATTCTAGTGGGCCTGATGGGTAATATTGAAAAATCTTCAACCATGGGCTCCAATATCCTAGACCTGGTCATTAACAACATGGGAAATTGATGCTCCACACCTATGATCACCCCCTCGTTGGTCAGGTCAGACCATAAGCTAATCACCCTTGACATCCAGATCCCTCCCCCACCCCCTAGTAAGGAAACCTCAGTAAAAAACTTCAACAAAGCCAACTTCATGCTACTCAAGTCAGAAGTGACAAACTTCATGACACCCATGCAGACGGGAACTGAATGTTTGACTGCTGAATCCTACACTAAGGCACTGTACGAGCACATCCACTCGTGCATGAATAATTCCATCCCAAATAGAACCAAGACACTCTTCTCCAAAAAAAGGAAGTCAATCTGGTGATCCCCTGCGATAAACAAGCTTTACAACAAAAGGAAGAATCTGTTGCAGGAAAAGAGGAAAATCCCAGGATGCAAAAAGCTCCCTTACCAACCTCAGTAAGAAGCTGAGATCCCTCATAAAATCCTCCAAAGCTAGTTACGAAAATAAAATGGCCAAAGATTCGAAAGATAGCCATAATGCATTCTATAGCTATGTCAAGAATCTAAATGGCAATGCTCAGATCTGCTCTGAGCTACAACAGAATGACATTAAATATACTGATCCCAAGGATATTGCCAATATCCTGGAAGATCGATTCAGTGCCAACTTCACCCCCCCCTCACCCCCTAAATGGCCCATCTCAATACTGAAAGATTGCCAAATTCTGGTAATAATGGCCACACAGGTAAAAACTGCACTCTCCAAACATAAGAATACAGCATCCATGGGACCAGATGACATCCCGGGCTGTGTACTACATGAACTACAAAATGAACTGGCACCTCACCTAAATGTCATGTTTAATCATAGCCTCACCTCAGGCTTCGTGCCCACTGAGTGGCACACAGCTACAGTTATCCCAATCCACAAGGGGGAATCCACCTTGGATCCTGGGAACTACTGCCCCATCAGTCTGATGAGCCTGCCAAAGACATTGGCAACCTTCAAACACTGGACCCCACTCAGTTTGGGTTCATGAAGGGCTGATCTTGTCTCCTGAACCTGATTGACTTCTTTGAATTAGTCTGTAGAGCTGTGGACGAGGGTAAGGCGGTCCATACAGCCTATCTGGACCTCACCAAGGCCTTCGACACCATCCCCCACTCTGGAATTATAGACAAACTTACAAAGCTGGGCATTAATCCCTATGTCACTTGATGGGTTGCCAACTGGTTTACTGGCAGAATCCACACTGTAAAAGTCACCGACTCCAAATCCCACTCCAGACAAGCGACAAGTGGAGTACCTCAGGGTTCAGTTCTGGGATTGCTCTTGTTTGGCATCTACTTCTCTGAAGTACAGGCCAACACTAAGGGACTCTGGCTAACAAAGTTCGCAGATGACTGTAAACTGGGAGCCATTACTGAATCCCCAAATTATGTGAATATTCTACAAAAGGGCCATACAGAAACAGATGCTTGGTACCAGAGCCATGGGATCAAGCTCAATGCCAAGAAATGTATAGTTAACTCCTTTGGGAAAAAAACATGTACCCATGAATTACCACATAGCTGTCAGTAGACTAAACACTGAAAGTGTGATAAGAGACTTAGGGACACAGGTGGACAATGGTCTCACCTTCAATAACCACATCGCCACAACTGTCAGGAAATCCTTCTATGTGGCACACCTCATCACTAAGGGCTTTTCATCCAGAAAAAAGGAGGTCATTGTCCCACTGTACTCCTCCCTCATTAGACCCATTATAGAATACAATATATATGTACCTTTATTGTACCTCTCAAGACATCTGCAACAACTGGAAAGGCCACAGAAATACCTCACTAAAAGAATCACAGGCCTAAAGCAGATGCCCTATGCTGATAGTCTAAAAAAACTTCAGCTATACTCTGTCGCATATCATCTATTCAGAGGCGATCTCTGCTTAACATACAAGGCCATGTCAAACCCAGAGCTGTTGGACATGCTACACTTAAAGAAATCCCAATCCCTTAGAGTCACATGCTCCAGGGATCTAAACCTTGTTATCACAATGAACAAGATATGCTGGAGGGATAGGTTCCTGACCCAGAAACTCCCCAGACTCTGGAATAGACTGCCTATACATGTCAAGCAGAGCACCTCTTTGGCCCTCTTCAAAAAGAACCTTGATGATTGGATGGGAGATAGGAAATTCACCCCGGGGATCATGTCAGTCACCCTGTTAGACAGGGGACCAGAGAAGTAAATACTGTGGGAAGAAATAGCCAGGGAATTGTTATGGCTAGGCCTGTATAGGCCATATGGCTAATAGCCTAGTACCAACCTATGAACCTAAAGTTGGGAAAGAAATGGTAGAAGGTATTGCCTGGGAGGGTGACTGGGGTGATAGGCTGTGAAACTGGAGCTACATTTATTGTTCAGCAAATTTGCTATGTCCTCTGTTTCAGTATAGGAAGTTCCATCTTCTATTATTTCAGCATAATGTTGAGTGTCCCCTTTAAGGTTGTGTTTAGAACTGAAAAATGCTTTGCTACTATCCTTACCCTGAGATGCTATTTTGCCTCAAAGCTAATTTTGGTGAACTTGATTATTCCTCTGAGTTGCTTTTTGAGACAACTGAGTAAGTATTTTGCTTGTTGAGCATTGCCCTTTCTATTTTTGGGTAGGATATTTTTTCTTCTGTTGAACAGCCTGTTTATACTGGTGGTTCACCAAGGTGGCCTGTTTTTATTGTTTGTCCTAAGTTTATTTTGGTTTGGTACTTCTGTTTCTATGTAGTTGTTGACATGTTTGTACAGGTTTTTTTGTAAACAATTACACATAGGCCATAGTTTTTTCTGAATTGGGGGGGAGGGTGCTTGGAATTTAGCTATGCTATTGCTTAATGTGAGGTAGTAAGCCATGGGAAAGTTCTTAAAGGATCTGGGGTTTACCAGGAGATAGTCTTTAAATTTATTTCAAGGGTGACTACTTTGTGATCTGGTCTGAGCAGTAAGGACATTACATTGGGGTTGTGCAACATTTCCTCTTATTTGTGAGTACCATATCTAGGACATTTGCACCCCTTGTAGGTGTGTGGACTAGATGGACTATGTGATGAATGACTCCAGGACATTCAGGTACATGATATGGTTATACTCGGTGATAGGTGTGGACTAATAGCTACCAAAGATATTGTACGAGACTTTAGCTAGGGTTAGATGGACATGGAGTAGCTCAAGTGTGTTGTATTGTTTGACCAATCTTGAGGTGTGCTTACTTTTTTTGTAAAATGATACACCTCCACCACTTGTCCCTTCTTGTGTGATAGCTGGTCTAGATGTCTGGAAGGCATTATAGCCTTGAAATGCCTGGGTGCCTTCCATGGCTTTAAACCGTGTCTTAGTAACTGCAAAGATGTCAACACTCTCAAGGGTAAGGAGTGCATCTTATTGAGACTCCTAACATTGAGCAATAACACCTTTAGCTTACCTTGAATAGAATTTATTATATCAGAAGGTTTATTAGGTTCAGAGTGCCTAAAATGGCATTATGGGATGGATAATATTTAGCCCAATATCCAAAAGCCTACTGGGGACAGGTGCAGACCATTCCTTGCAAAGTATCTGTGGTTTGTCAGTCATATGTTCCCAAGCCAGGAAATATTAGACCCCCTTAGAATGACACCAGTTACTAATCCAATTGTTAAAGTCAATCATTTTCTGTTTATATTGTGGCATCATCCTTGGAGAAGGTAGAATGTTGCTCGGAGCTAGACACATACCTGCCTGGGACAAATAATCTGTAAACCGTCTCTCTGCATATAGTCTATGGAGATATGTCTCAGGTCATTAATGCCTATACTGAGTCATAACTGCTACATGTGGTTCAATGTCCTGAATGTTTGTGTTATCTGGTGGATCCTTGACCCTAATAAGTAACTGACAGTGATTGTCTCCTGGCTCAGCCTGGTGAGTGGTCATCAGTGTGTCTCATAATAGAGTCTCCAATAACCAATATATTGGGCTGTGTAGTAGTTTGCCTTAAGGGTTTAGAGGCTGCCTTTGTAGACTGTTTGGGAGGTTGCTGAGGACAGCTTCTGGGAGCCTCAGCATATGTGAGTTAATGTGTCTGATCCATAGTAGATGTAGTGTGTGTGTGTGTGTGTGTGTGTGTGTGTGTGTGTGTGTGTGTGTGTGTGTGTGTGCGTGCATGTGTGTATGTGTGTGTGTGTGTGTGTGTGTGTGTGTGTGTGTGTGTGTGTGTGTGTGTGTGTGTGTGTGTGTGTGTGTGTGTGTGTGTGTGTGTGTGTGTGTGTGTGTGTGTGTGTGTGTGCCTCCAAAGACATAGTCTACTTAAGAATACGGTGGTCATCAATAAACATGAGACAATTGCTACACTGTTTGAGGATGCCTATGTTCAGTAGGTTGGCTGCATAGACAGTAGGAAAATGCACATCCATGGCTGCAGATCCCTTTCTTTATCATCTAAGAGGAGTGCTGCAATACGACTTGTTGTAATGATATAAACAGGGAGTTGTTGGGCTGGGGAGAGGTCTAGGATTGATCTAAAACAACACTCTTGGCGTAATGCTTCTTAGATTGCAAAAAGCTGCTCTACACTCTGCTAAATATGTGAGAACATTGCAGAATATGTGTTTTACGGAAAATTATAACTCTAGATGTCTGTGTCTGTATAGGGCACTGCAAACCATGACTGTACGGTTCAGCACTGGTTGTAGGAGATGAGTTAGAGAGGAATCCAATCAGTAAAGAGTACAAACACAGTATAAGTATGTATATATAAGGCTCAGATCCTGCAACAATTTGCAATTCTCTCACTATTGATAGTATAAGACTAAGGTCCTCAAACTAAGGAAAATGCAAATAGTAAAAATGCAGTAGATATATAATAAATGAGGCTCATATCCTGCTGCAACTCTCACTATTGCAAGGGATACTGCAAGGCTAATGTCCTGGACCTAATTAAAATACAAACAGTTGGCCTTTGGTTAAAACAAGGAAAAATGCAGAAAAGAACAATAAACATTTCAGATTAACCCTCTGAATGTTGCATTGTGCACTTATTGAAAGGGATGATATGAAACAGAGGCTAACTCAAGTTTTATGATTTTAATGGAAGGGACTTATTAGTTGGAGCTGTAGATTCCCAACAGAGTTGAGCAAAATACATTATCAGCAAAACAAAAAATGTATAAACGTTATGTTAGTCAGGGCTAGACAAAAGACACATTATGCATGCCATTTTAAGGGCCTTCCGAAGGCCAGCCTTCTTTGAGGACTCCCTCAAACATTGGTAAAAAAAAGATTCAGCATGATATGAACAGACACAAGGTCTATATATTTCAACCCACAGAACCTCAGGGAGAATGAAGGGAAGGGCTTGCTAGAAGTCTAAATTTCAAAATGCGCTCACTCGAGGCACTCCTTAAAATGGAGAACCTCAATATCTGTGCAGTGACAGAGACCTGGTTCAAGGCTCTAGAGAGCACCCCTGCATTATCAGGCTATAACTTATACCACAGTGTTCGGCCATCTAACCTGGACCAGAAGACCAAAGGTGGAGGTGTGTCCATATTCATTAAGGATATCCACACCTCCAAGCTAGTTGCGCAGCATAATTCCTCTGAGATTATCCAAGTGCAACTAACTCTGGGCAAAACTGCAATCCAAATTGTAGCTTGCTACAGATACCCCACCATGCCCCAGGATTCCCACTACTCTTTTCTTGATATACTGGAAAATATTAGGGTTCAACCATACACCCTACTCATGTACCAACTCCTTTGCTCAACGCTTTCTGGAATTCATAAATTCCAGTGCTCTGGATCAACTTATCCACATCCCCACCAGGGGCAACAATATCCTAGACCTAGACATTACCAACATGAGTGATCAGTGTTCCACACCTGAAGTCAACTCCTCGTTGGTCAGATCCAACCATAAGCTAATCAGCCTAGATATCCGCATCTCGCCCCCACCCACCATTAAGGAAAACATAGTAAAAAATTTCTCCAAAGCCAACTTCATGCTTCTTAAGACAGAAGTGGCGAACTTCATGACACCCATGCAGATGGACAATACAGTTACGACTGCTGAATCCTACACAAATGCACTCTATAAGCACTTACATGAGTGCATGAATTGTGCTATCCCAAACAGAACCAAGATAATATCCTTCAAAAAAAGGAAGCCAATCTGGTGGTCCCCTGCCATAAACAAACTCTACAACAGAAGGAAGAAACTGTTGCAAAAGACAGTAACATCCCATGAGTGGAGGAGCTCTCTGGTCAGCCTAAGTAAGAAGATGAGATCCCTTATATGATCCTCCAAAGCTAGCTACAAAAACAAAATCACCACTGATTCTAAGGGCAACCACAAAGCTTTCTATAGCTATGTCAAGAATCTCAATGGCAACACCCAGATCTGCACAAAGGCACAAAAATTACAGAACCAACTGATATTGCCACCATCCTGGCATATAGGTTCAGTGCTAACTTTACCCCCCTCTTACCCCCTAAAGGGCCCATATCTATACAAGAAGAATGCAGAGTCCCTGTAATCACATCTATGCAAGTAAAACCTGCACTCTCTAAAACCAAAAACACAGCAGCCATAGGACCGGACAACATCCCAGGCTGTGTTTTACACGAACTTCAGAACGAACTGGCTCCCCACCTAAGCACCATGTTCAATCATAGTCTTACGTCAGGCTTTGTGCCCACTGAATGGTGCACAGCAACAGTTATCCCACTCCACAAAGGGGGAGCCACCACTGATCCTGGGAACTATCACCCTATTAACCTGACAAGCCTGGTCTGCAAGGCCATGGAATGTATCATCATGGAACTCATAAAAAAGACATTGGTAACCTCCAAATTCTGGACCCCACCCATTTTGGGTTTGTGAAATCCAGATCATGCCTTCTGAACCTGATCAACTTCTTTGAGGCAGTTACTAAAGCCATAGACAAGGGTCAGGTGGTTCACACAGCCTATCTTGACCTCGCCAAGGCTTTCAACACCATCCCCCATTCTGGAATTATAGCTAAACTCACTAAACTAGGTATAAATCCCTATGTCACAAGATGGATTGCCAACTGGCTCACTGACAGAACCCACACTGTAAAAGTTGCAGACTCCAAATCTGACTTCAAACCAGTGACAATTGGAGTACCTTAGGGTTCAGTCCTGGGACCTCCCCTGTTTGGTATCTACTTCTCTGAAGTACAGGCTAACACAGAAGGCCTCTGGCTAATGAAGTTCACAGATGACTGCAAACTAGGAGCCATAGTCAAGTCCCCAAATGATGTGTACATCCTACAGAAGGGCCTCACTGAGACAGATGCCTGCTGTCAGAGGCACGGCCTCAAGCTCAATACCAAAAAGTGCATTATCATCCTCTTTGGTAAAAACCCTGCACCCATGAACCACCACATAAACTTCAGTCTATTTAACGCCAAATGTATGATGAGACTTTGAGACCTAGGTGAACAGTAGTCTCTCCTTTGATAATCACATCTTCACAGTAGTCAGGAAATCCTTCTATGTGGCACACCTCATCACAAAAGGGTTCTCATCCAGGGAAAAAAGAGGTCATTGTTCCCCTCTACTTGTCACTCATTAGTCCCATTATAGAGTACAACACCCCTTTTGAAATGTACCTCACAAAATATCTGCAGCAGCTGGAAAGGCCACAGAAGTACCTGATAAAGAGGATTACTGACCTCAAACAGATGACCTACACAGACCTTTTCAAAAAACTCCAGCTTTACTCTGTAGAATATCGCCTACTTTGAGGAGATCTCTGCCTAAAATATAAAGCTATGTTAAACCCAGAGCTGTTGGACATGCTACACCTAAAGAAATCCCAATCCCTCTGAGCTACACGCTCTAGGGACATAAACCTTGTCACCGCAATAAACAGGACATGCTGGAGGGATAGATTCCTGTCCCAGAGACTTCCTATACTCTGGAATAAGCTACCCATCTATGTCAAGCAAAGTTCCTCATTAGCACTCTTCAAAAAAATTCTTGATGAGTGGATGGGAAATAGGAAATACACCCCTGGAATCACTTCTGTGTCTCTGCTCGACAGGAGCACAGGAAATTAACTTTCTTGGGTGGCGTAAGCCAGGGATCCTTGTTGGCTAGGCTTGCTTAGGCCCTTGAGCCAATAGCCTAGTACCTACCTATGAACCTATGAACCTATGGATGACAGGAAAATAGGAGCCCTTTTTTTATAAGAGGGATTCAGCTCCTTTAGTGCTAAATAAATGAACACAATAATTTAAAGTAGACGTGTCCAACCTGCGGCCCACAGGCCGCATGCGGCCCTCAGAGCTTTTCCATGCGGCCCTCAACCTCTAACTGCAACATCGATGCACGCATGCCCCAAAACACTTTTTTTGTTTTGTGTTTTTCACTATCGTGACCTGTAATGCTAATGTCGGTGTGCACATGCGCCAAAGCACCCTTCTAGTTTTGTTTTTGAGCCAAAAAATGGTCAGTGTGTTTACGCCATTATTTTGCGCCGAACACAATCAGTGTGTGTGTGTGTGTGTGTGTGTGTGTGTGTGTGTGTGTGTGTGTGTGTGTGTGTGTGTGTGTGTGTGTGTGTGTGTGTGTGTGTGTTCTCGCTGAAGAGGGACTCGTGTATGGATTTGCCGCTGTTGCCTTTGAAAGGGACAGCAATTACATGTGTTAATAGGTAAGTATGGAGTGAGTGAGTGCATGCATGAAAGCAGAATTGTGCGCGTGAAAGTAGAAGAAGAGTGTGTGTGTGTATGTGTGTATATGTGTGCATGACTGAGAGAGACGCATGCACAAAGAGGCTAACAATGATCAGTCTACCTACTGAACAGAAACAAGTTAGCTCACAAATATATCATACATTAAGAGTACACTTTCATTAAATTGTGGCTTTTCCTGACAGGGAGAGTGTTGTATTGAACATGAACTCATACCTCTTAACTGTATGGATTTTCAAAGAATGTCTGGATTTTTGCCTCATCTTCCAATTTGTGTCTTTTGCTTAGGAAATAAAAGTAGTCATCCAAGGTAATGCAGTTCCAGGGAGTAAGAATGAGACAGCAGCCTACGGTTAATGGGTCAGTAGTGGACTGACTATGTGGGACTGTAGCATATAAAGTTGTATTGTTTTTTCAGACAAACAAAAAAGCACCTAGTACTGTTTTTTCATTGGTGGGTTCTAAGCAGTGGTAGATTGGACAACAGTAAGCATAGCTTTGGCGGATCATCAATACTGGCAAATCAAGTGGGCACAATGTCCTTTTTTAAATGTTGGGGATTTTAGCATGTATGTGAGTGCTTATGTGTTGGGAGTGCTGCAACAGTACATGATTATTAAAGACAGAGACTTACGCACTGTGGAGAATATGTTTCTTTGTTTCAAAACCTAATACTTGGGTACGCATGCCAGAAGTAGATTTTTTAAGACATAGCTTCTTTCCATTTACAGTGGATGGATACTTACATTTAATGGACAATGTATTAGCGTGGGCCTGTGGGGTTCTGAAGGATGCCAAGTCTACCACTGCCAATGTCTTGTAAAGTGACCTGGAAATGGATATTGGGATGTTAGTGAAAAAATATAGTAAGTGGGCTTAGAAATATAGTTTAATTAAACAAAGTATACTTTCAATTTACAGGCCATAATTTAATTTATTTCAGGTAGTCCAGATACTGATAGATTGTATACCATTAGACTTAATTAGGGAGAGCTGTCATTCTGGGGAAACAAGTAGCCCTAGTTTCAGTGAAAGCTCTGTGGTTGCTTGCAGGTAGGAAGTTGCAGGATGTTGATGCAATGTGTTTTATTTATTATTTTTAATGCATTTGTCATTTCAAAGCATGGTTTTCGTTGCTGCAGAAGAAGGCAGGACTGAATGAGCCATATAATGCTTAACTGACAATGATGGGATAGAAAGATTATAAGTGATGTATAATGTTTGCAGCTACAGTTGTTTCAATGGTGTCTGTGATGCATAACTATTTTTGGGCCTGTGTCCCACTTTTATTTTTCGCTTTGTCCAGATTTCTTGCTCTAAGTTTGAGAGGTATGGTTCCATACTAAATCAGAAGTTGTATTTACCTTGGAAGACTTTTCGGCATAATTATGAAAAGCAGAGCCTTTTTAATATCTCTGCTTATTTCCAATATAAACTGCCATGTAACCTTGCAAATAACCTTCTTATTAAGCTACTTTACTTCTTTTGGAATTGACAGGTATGATTCATCTGTTCGGACATAAGCATAGAGTGCTAATGTGACTTTGATTTCTTGGAGCAGTCTGTGGTTTACATAATCACAATAACTTTTCTGTGTTTCTGGGTGTATAATCAGTTTAACAGTTTTAAAGATGTTTTCCAAAAATAAATAAATAATCCTCTCTACACTTTGAGCTATTGACAAAGTCTGGGAATTTGTTTTTTTTTCAAAAGCGAAGGTCAGCATTACAGCTCAGTAAACTGTCAATATGTGAGTAACTTCTGCACAAATTAAAATGTCTGAATGTCAAATGGCTTTAGATTGGAGGGAAGTTTATTTTTATTTATTTTATTTTATTTTACATTTGTTTACCAGGAAAGTCCGACTGGACACAGGTCCATTTTCAGCGGAGGCCCGGGGAGAAAAGCTCCAAAAATAACACAAACAATATAATACAATACATGAGAGAGAGAGGCAGCAAATTATGGATGTAGTACTCATACAATGTGGCAGAGATTACATTTCGCAACAGTGAGAATCATTGAGGTACAGAATAAACTTAAAAACATTTTTTTTTTACAGTTATAATTACAGCAAGGCAAATATCAATGAGTTAAGTTTTTAGGAGAAAGCTGTTTGTACATAGCTGAAGCTCCGAAACAATCTTTTGGTATGGATTAACCCGGGGACTGACACAAGTTATATGTTTACACCAGTATGTAACATTATAGTTTATGGTTTTCTTGTTGATTTACTTTTTGCTGAGCAGTTGTTTGTTGATTTATTGATGGTCCTTTTGGTGGTTGGAAATTACATGGATGAATCCATCTCTATTATGATTTTTTTTCAGATATTTTGACTTCCAGACAATTTCATTCAGTGAGTGGGTGTCATGTGATTACTGAGGTTGCCTATTTTACAAGTAGGGGCTTTTTTGTGTGTGTGTGTGTGTGTGTGTGTGTGTGTGTGTGTGTGTGTGTGTGTGTGTGTGTGTGTGTGTGTGTGTGTGTGTAATAGAGAGAGAGATTTAATATGTATACTGAATATAATTTTGCAAATGGAATTCTTAGTTAAACATGCCCCACTTCTTGGGCAACTTTACTTGAGTAACCAATATTAGATCTTAGCCATCCAGCTGGGAAAGGTTAGTATGTGGATTTTCCATCTAGTTTGATGAAGGCTATGCTACTTACCCAAGGACTACATTTATGGCTCTCCATCCAGCCATCGTGTTGCTGAACTACATTGTTTGATAATGAGAGGAGCTTTTTACAGAAGTTGAAGGTTTTTGTGTCAAGAACCTGTCCATAAAAAAGTGGCTTGTTTATGTTGCAGTGAAGGCTGTGGTCTTTGTAGTGAGCGTTTTAAGTATAACCAGTATTTCTGAGGTAGAGAAAGTCTTTTAAGGCAGGATCTTTCTTAGCCTGGAAAGCAAGCCAATGATGACATTTATAGGGGCCAGTGAGAGACAGAGGAAAGCAAGAAGCTTTTTAGTCTGTTTGGATAACTAAGTGAACTTAGTCCTTTGACCTTTTTTTGTCAGAAATGGTTGTAGTCTTTCTTTTGGCAGGGTGTTTTGCTGAGGCACATGCCAAAAGGGGCATTGCACTCAATAATGGCTCTTGTAAAAGAAGAATACAGGGATGTTATGACCTCCTTGTCCCCGAATGAGGTACCCTTACTAATGAAGTGGGCCATGTAAAAAGCTTTCCTTACAATGGAGACAACGTTGTGGTTAAAAGCCAGGTTTCTATCAACCTGGGTGCCCAAGTACCATACGACTTACTGCGTGCTTACAACATTGTTATTAATGTGATAATTTGTGGGGACATCACTCTCCTCAAAGGGGATGATGATGCATTTTTTGACATTTAGCTTGAGGCCATATTTCTGCACCAGTTATTTGTTTGGGTGAGACCCTCTTGTAGCTTATTCAGAATTGTTTTATTAAGTCAGTAATGTGAATTATTTACTTTATTGCAAATTTGTTGGTTTATTTTTGTGGATTATCGTATTGTAGGACTGCTGATGTTGACATTTTACATAGTTGGACTGCTGGAATGGTTTTCCCAGTGAGAAATGCTAGTGCTGTAGTGAATATTTGTTTATTTGTAAAAAGAAAAAAAAATATATATATATATATATATATATATATATATATATATATATGTATATGTATATCTATATCTATCTATATATATATATATATATATATATATATAGATATATATATATAGATATATTAACTAAGATGTTAGAGTTAACTGTTAGATTAGAGACTTAGAATTAGAATGAGAATTAGAATTTCTAGGCAAATATTATGCATTTATTACGTTTATTCATTGTTCACATGCACCTACAGTACAGCAGGAGGTCGACTGTGGTCTTCCGGAGCAACGAAAGAGTTAACAATATGATATATTTTATATGCGGCCCCAAGACCATTTCTGTTCACTCAATGCGGCCCCAGCAAGCCAAAAGGTTGGACACCCCTGATTTAAAGGTTATACAGTACCAAACCAGCAGGTAGTGCAAATTCCAAAACACTGCTGTAGAGCATACATAAATGGGAATTCATGTAACTCACCAGATATCAGAGTTCTGTACCAGCTAGAGAAGGTTACAGTCCAGTGTTAAAAACTAAAGGTACAAGAAGCAGGAGTAGTTAACCTGAAAGGAGGGTCATGCAGTGTTGAAAAGCTTTTGTTGAAGAAGTTGCTTAATTTGAGATATATTCCTCAAAGCAAGTATGATGAATTAAGAATATTTGACACTTGTACCTTAAGTGTTAACCTGTCATCCAGGACTGGACTGAGATTCTTCATACTATCCATGAGGACTAAGTTATCACCATCAGAAACAACAGTGAGTTGTTAGAATTACCTAATTTGTCACCCAGTGCTATGACCACTTGGATATTTAGTATTGTGTTTAGTCTGTTATTTTGACCTTTTTCAAGGACTAATTTAAGCTAGAAATACCACTCTGTTTATATGCATAGTGGTTCTGTGATGTTTTACTCAATGTACCAACATTTGAGGTCACATTTACTTAAAGTGTACAGCTGGACATTCAAGTACTATTATATTTTTGTATTACTTGGGTGTTATTATTTATCAGTGGAATATTTCCAAAATAAGTAATGTCTGTCTTAACAAGGATGAATAAACATTTTAATATTTCATGCAGACAGTTACTTTGTTATCTTGTCTGCATTTTCTGCACTGATTTATAGCATTGCTGTACAGAATGATAAGTTGACTTCATCAGACCTGCTATGAATTTCACATTATATACTATTATCAGGCATTTATTAATTCCATTTCAACCCAGCTTCATTGTTGTTTTTTTCAACTTTGGGCTTTAATACGTTCTGCGATTCTATATTACAATATGCTGTATCAATTGTGTCTATATTTATATTTTCTCCCAAATGATTCTGACAAACCAGAGGCTTCATTCTTTATACCATAAAGCTCCTATAAAATAGCCCATTTGAATTAAGCAAATGACTTCTTAAGGACATTCAAGTGCTTCAGCTACATGGCTTCTGAATCCCCACTGACTGTTTTCAGGTCAGTAATGCTAAACCCCACTATCTGAAGACATGACATATTATGCCCTTTTTATGGGCTGATCAGTACAACATACGTTGCTAATTAGGCCAGCTTCTGAAAACACTTAGCTTATTACCAAAGCCTTATGTCCGTAACATTAGGGTGACTGTAAACTTTCCCAAAATAAGTACAAAACAAGCAAAATGTCACAAAGAAAAACCTCAGAAGTCATGTTATTGAATCACGTGTATATCCTTTAAGGCATCATTTGCATATTTCCCAGGGTCCTCCTTCATAAACTGTTTAAAGTATTACACAGAGAAATCTCTTTTATGCTAGAGTCTTTTGTATATTTTTACTATTAGTGTTTTTATATGTGACGTTTTTATTTATCATAGTTAAAAGTAATTAGTTTTATGAGTGTTTTGCTTCTGTTTTAGACTGTAATAGCCTTCCAGTATTCTGTATTGCAGGCTGTTTTATGAATTTGGCTTGTTTTTTGTATTTCATTGATTTAAGTTAATAATAGGTTATCTTTTAGTAATGCTCATGTCACTTGTCTTAATTTTACTGGAAAGTTGTGATTCAGATGCTACATGCATGCTGCCTACCTTGCCTTTCTGTTCTCATTTTTTTGCTGTGAAGGTGCCTGCTTGCCCTATACAGCCACAGTGGTAGATGTGAATGGGGGGCTATGGTCAACATTCCTGGCTGTAGCAGACATTAGGATACACATTTCTACCAGATGTTAAACTATCACATCAAAGTTTGCTTTTCTGTTCAGACTATACAATGGTTCCTAGTGACCATTTTAATCAGGTTGAGTAAACCTGCTTTCCTTTGGCAGTGTTTACAAATGTGATGGCCATCCACAGAACACCTGACATAATCACCAGTGTTAAATAAAAACAAATGATAACAACACAGGAGGCTCAGATGCAAAAGTTTACTAGTGTACACCAGGAGGCAAAAAAACATACAAGTACAGAGTTTTGTCTGACATGATGCAGGAAATACACAATTTTATATAGTCTTACATTCAAGCTGTGCCCACCTTACTGACGTGGTTAGTCACAGGGCACCTACATCACTATGGTCTACAATATTCTATTCATAAGAAAAAGCTGACGTTATACATTTTAAAAGTTTTCCCATAGGAATAATACAGCCTTGCAAAGCACCTGGTTCATTATAATGTCTTTCTGTAAATGTTACTCTTTCAAGGTCTTCAGACTTGCTGGAATACAATAGTCGGTTCACTCTTGTAATATACTTCTTTGTTCTTCTTGCAACTTTTACTTTAGCAGCTGTGTCTTATCTCTGATAACATTCACAAGGCCAATTATCTCAGAGGAAAGAATAAGAATATTCAATGCTTTATACATTCAATTTCCTGACCCAGCAGATAATCATTAGTGAAAAACATAAGCTTGCCGAGCTAGCTACTGCCAGGGTCAGAGTTCAAATACACTGCAACTCCAAAGCTTCAAGCAATTACATGTAAAATCATTCTTATTGCCATATTGTAAATAGAATAAAATGCATTATATACTATTTGCTTTTAGACTAGCAGTTTATACATGTTTAAATACACATTTTTCTAACATTTTCCTCCCTTTTAATACTTTTTATTCTATTCAGAAACATAAACAATGTTATATCGTCCCCTAGCCTTCTCCTTTAAGGACTTTTAACTAGGCAAGTCATTTAGTTTATATTTCGTAAAAATTTTCGTCTGGAATCAATAGTTCCATTTCAATGTCTTGGTACAAAGTTTCAGTTACAGATATATCAACAAAATCTTTGACTAATCTTTTCATACAGGGGATCCCACAACAGACACACGCTCCTAATAGGAGTAGACCAACACAAATAGCAATCAAAATATTCATTAGGATAGAACCCCACCCACCAAACAGACTCTGGAAAAAGTTTGTCAGTGGGTTTGGGCCTGGTTCAGTCATGGCCGATACCTGCTGTATTACCTCTAGGTGGTCATTAATCTCGTGTCGATTGTCTGGTATGTACGCACAGCATTCTTCTTTGATAAGCGCACAAGTACCACCTCTCGCTGCTAGGGTGAAGTCAAGAGCCATTCGATTTTGTAGCACAACAGTTCTCATTGCATTCAGTTCATCAGTCACTAGTTCGAGAGCAGAAAAGTTGCGTTACTCATTACTGAGAAGCTTGACAGTTTTCTCAACTCCCAGATCGATTTGACTGCTCCATATGCTGGAAATATTCCAGCCCAGGATATAACACTGTCACTCAAGTCCATATGAGTCAATTTTTCTTTATCTTTCACGGAATGATGGTTCTTCCAACCAGCTTCGATTTTTCCCATTGGATTTACAGGTTTTCCGATTGGATCTTCAGGTTTTCGGGCTACATCTCTTACATTTCGTATCTAACCTAGAGGTAATTCTGCAGTATGCCTTATAGCCGGAACCAGATAACCCAAAAAACAACTGCCGGACCAATTCTCAGGTAGCCATTTGTATGCCTTTTTCCCACAAACAAAATAACAGTTTTCTACTTTGGTACTCATGCGGGTTAATTCTGAATGAAACATTTTCTTGTCTATAACAGACAATTGTTTATGCAAAACAGGATTTCTCTGCACATCACTTAATGTTGTTTTCATTAAGCTCAAATATGAATCATAATTTGTGTTACAAACAGTGCTTTTATCTTTAGCTTTAATATAGCATTTATAAGATATAGTTATGTTACAGTTACTCCAACCCACTTGGAGTGTATCATTCTTATAAAAACATACAATTCCCCTCTGTGTAATAGGCAAATACAATGCAATTTTGTCCTGTGATCTTACAGAACCTGTATCAAAAAGTAGATTTTCCCAAGTCTCATTTATCCCCAAGGGGACAGCGGACATCAACAGTCCTCCATATGCTGTTGGTATGGCAGTACAAACCCAGCAATTTGAAATGTTCATAGTCTCTGCATATACACGCTTCATAGCTAGGTATGTGTTAAAGTTTGGATGCCATATAGACAGTTCATCACGTTTCTCCACTTTCACTTGTGTGGTTATATGTAGGAAGAACCACAACAAAAGGAAAGTCATCACAATCATAGTCAATAAATGCATAGTTAGAAAGATGATTAAACAATATCTTCGGGGTTGATCTGTATTTTTACTCATTTCGCTCTTGGCCATCCTGCCTTTGTTGTGTGTCAGTCACAAAATGTTTATCAAGTTGAAAATTCTTTACCGGTTTACAGTGCGTCAGGTGGACCCAGGACGACCTCTCAGCAACTTTGACTGCAGTAGGCGTCGCCAACAGTACCTGGTACGGTCCTTCCCACTTTGGACTCGCCCAATTTTTCCTCTTCGTGACCTTCAACCAAACCCAGGACCCTGGGGTCAGCACTGCTTCCAACGGTCTGGTCTGTCTTTTATCTGAAAAAGAGTTCAACTGCAAAACAGTTTTATTAATTAACAGTTTTTTTCATATAATTAGCTAATGAGATGTCAGCCTCTAGTTCTGCAGGCATGAGAGCTTTCCACTGCGGCACATAATATGCCCTTCCAAATATCACTTCAAAGGGGGTCAAACCCTTTACATTTGGAACTGTTCTCATGCTCAGCAGTGCCAAAGGCAAACAGCAAATCCAATTCTTCTGTGTATCATCTACTAACTTCCTCAACTTGTTTTTTAAAATTCCATTGTACCTTTCCACCAGTCCTGCAGACTGTGGGTGGTAAGCACAATGATTCTTCAAGGAGATCCCAAAGAATCTCCCAAGTTGGTGGATCATTTGATTTACAAAATGTGTCCCATTGTCACTATAGATTCTTTCCGGTATGCCAAATCTAGGAATTATTTCTTTTATTAGGGCCTTTGCCACTGTTGCTGCATCCAGATTTATGGTTGGAAAAGCTTCTACCCATTTGGAAAACATGTCTATAATTACTAAACAGTATTTTTTCCCTTCACATTTGTTCAGTTCTATGAAATCCATACAAATAGTATGGAGCGGATATGGTGGTATAGGAAAACTCCCTTTCTTGGGTTTGAATGCTCCTTGTGCATGATGTTTGTTACAGATATGACATGCTGCGCAAAATTTTTGTGTAAAGTTTGTGAATCCATATGTTTGGAATATTCGATTTACTAACTGTACCATCCCCCCTGTTGAGACATGGCACTGCCCATGGCTCAACAAAGCTGCATATCTAAATAAATTAGACGGCAATATTGTTTTTTTCTCTTTGGAGATATACAGTCCATTTTTGAGGATTGCACCTCGTTTCTCCCATTTTTGTTTCTCAGCTTTTGTAGTTAATGTCTGCATCGTTTTTAACATTTCTAAATCTAAAATCTCAGAGGGTTGTAATTCCTCGGTTAAAAGTAAAGTTTCTGAGTCTGAGGCTGCTTGCTTCGCAGCTGCATCAGCTTTTGCATTTCCTTTTGAAATTGCATCCTGTTGTTTTGTATGAGCTAAACATTTACAAATAGCTACTTTAGTAGGTAGCTGAATGGAATCTAACAAGTTCAAAATAAGTTGCGCATGATTAATCGGTTTGCCAGTAGATGTTATCATTCCCCTATTTTTCCATTGCTGTGCAAAAACATGCATTGTAGAGAAAGCATACTGACTGTCAGTATATATGTTTACACATTCATCTTTCGCTAGAGTACAAGCCCGTGTTAAGGCTATCAGTTCTGCTGCTTGAGCAGGCAGGTTATGCTGTAAGGGTTTGGCTTCTAAAATCTCTGTATCTGTGACTACTGCATACCCTACTAGATTTTTCCCTGTAGGACCCTTTCTGCATGAACCGTCCACATAAAATGTCACCTTGGCATTATCCAAGGGCATATCAGTGAGGTCTTGTCTGGGCAAAGTTATTTGCTCAATTTCCTGCAGGCAACTGTGCGGTGTGCCATCCACAGGAGTTGGAAGTAACGTTGATGGATTTAATGTTGTACAACGTTCAATTACCATATGAGGTTGGCTCAGCAGTATGGTCATACATGAAAGATGTCTAGCAGGAGATAGATATGCTATTTTCTCTTGCAGTAAAATTATCGCGACTGCATGAGGCACTCTCAATGTGAGAGGGTGGAACAACACCACTGAGGCCGAAGCCTGTACTGCCATTGCAGCTGCGACTACTGCTTGCACACAGTGAGGCAATGATCGTGCCACTGGATCTAACTGTGATGAATAGTAAGCTATGGGGCGTTGCTTATCCCCATGCTGTTGCATCAAAACTGACGTCATGTATCCCTGCTTACAATCTACGGTCTGAAAAAATCTTTTGTGGTAATTTGGAAGTCCTAAAACTAGTGATGATGCTATCAATTGTTTTAGTCTGCAGAAAGCTGTTTCTGCTTCAGGTGTCCATTGTAATACATCTTGTGCTGCCATTGGTGTTTTATATATTAAATCAGCCAGTGGAGCAGATTCTAAAGCATAGTTTGATATCCAGCTTCAACAAAAATTAGTCGTTCCCAAGAAGGACATCATTTCCTTCTTGGTTGCTGGTTTGGGTGCCTGTAAAATTGCTGTTTTTCTGTCTTCATCTAATATTCTACCTTCTTTGGATATTACATATCCTAGGTATCTAACCTGTTTTCTCCAAAGTTGTAACTTACTTTTGTTTACTTTGTGTCCTTGTGCTGCTAAAAATTTCAGTAATGCTATCGTATCTTCCCTGCATTGATGCTGGGTAGGGGCTGCTAGCAAGATGTCATCTACATAAAGTAGAATCTGACTACCTCCTGGTGGAGTAAACCCTGCCAGGTTGCTTGCCATTTCTTGTGCAAATATCGTTGGACTTTCACAATATCCCTGCGGTAGCCGAGTATAGGTATATCTTTTACCCTGAAATGTAAATGCAAACCAATACTGGCTATCAGGATGTATAGGTATTGAAAAGAAGGCATTGCTTATATCTACCACAGTAAAATATTTTTGTTGTGGTTTCAAATCATTCAACAAGGTGTGTGGGTCTGGCACCGTAGGTGCTCTGGGTATTATTGCATTGTTCATGGCTTGTAAATCCTGTACCATCCGCCATTCCCCGTTTGCTTTTTTAACAGGAAATAGAGGGGTGTTACATGGTGAATCAAGAGATTCTACCAGTACTCCTTCCTTGAGTAATGTTGCTATTATAGGCTTGATTCCTTGCTCTGCATCTTTTCTCAAGGGGTATTGTCTTTTTTGTGGTCTAATGCTGATTTTGGTGTAATAGTTACTGGTCCTGCTGTTTGAATAAGTCCTACATCTGATTTGCCTGTTGACCAAAGAATGTTTGGTATATCACACAAGGCTTTTTCTTCTTCTTCTAATAAGAATGCTAATCAGCTGTCTTCACTAGTTTGTAAGTGTACAGCTGGATGTGTCTGTGTTAGCCAATTCAATTTCTGTTTTTGTATTCCCTGTTCTGATAATTCTAAATCAGTCTGTTTTTCCCATCTTGTTACTTTTTCTCCTAAGTCTGCCCATCTCACATCCTTATTCTTTGTCAAGCTGACATGTGATAGTCTATTAGATTTGTACAGTGTCATGAATTCCTGAGGTAGTGAACAGCTTACCACACTGTTTCCCTCAGTATCCCAATACAAGGTTCGTAATACTAATCTGTTAGCAGGATTTTTGAACAACTCTTGCTCATATTCTTTATCAGGTCCTGGCATGCTACAGTAGTATAGAGTACAATGTAACAAATGCTGTTGGTCAGTGTCAAGGGAGGGGGCCTTACTGATGGCTACATTCATCAGTTCTTCGGTTACTGCCCCTGGACCAGTCGTAACTAGGTCCTGGCTGTACCAGTAAAAAGTTTCACCCTCCGGTCGCACCACAAAAGTATCCATTTGTCTTTGTGCTTCCATACCCTGCATAGTGGGAACTACCGCTATGCCAAATATCTGCATAAGATCTCTTCCCAGTAAATTTACTGGACATTTTGGAGAAACTATAATTTTACTTTTCTGAGTCATACCTGAAACAGGGTCAGTTATTGCTATATCATGGGAGAGTGGCTCCCTATATAGCTGTCCATTTGCTGCTTTCACTAATATATAGTCAGGTGATTCAGAATATTCTGGTAACTTTGAAGGGTGTATCAAAGTTCGTGACGCTCCTGAGTCACACAAGAATTTCACTTCCCTTCCTTTCACCAGAAGTGTAACTTCCGGTTCTGTGTCTGCCAAATAGTGCTCCAAGCTCAGTAATGCCAAATCTAAAATTTCACTTTCTTCATCCTCTACATCTGCTTGCACTTCCTCTGTTCCTTCCACTACATTTACGTTTGTCCTTTGTTTGTTTTTCTTCCCTAATGATTTCTGATTTTCATCACTATCATATAGTCAGTCCTCATCACCTTTATTTTCTGTAGTCACCTTTTTATTTAGCCTGCAATCCCTTGCTAAATGTCCTTTCTTACCGCACTTAAAGCACTCACCTTTCTTTTTTCTCTCTTCAAAATCTTCTGACCTTTTGTCAGATTGTCTATTTCCCTGGGTATTTTTCTTACCCTTTTTACCTGACTGTACTACAAAGACCTCTGCTCCATCTTCAGCTGTGAAGACCTGTGTCTTCTTTTTCTTTTACTATTAAAGTGTCTTTCAGCATGTCTGGCATATTCAAGTAAGGCTTGTAGCCTACTTGTTCGATGATCTATCATATGCTTTGTAATAAAGCTACTGATAGGTGCAATGCAACCTTTCAAAAACGCATTTTTCAGTTGCTGTTCATAATGAGGTATCATGTGTCTGATTTTCAGGAATAGCCATACCACTATGGTTATTGAAACATTCCAAAAATCTACCATAGTAGCCATCTACAGTTTCATTCTCTTGCTGTATGCATTGATTAATGCAAGTCCAATCTGCTCTAGGTTTCCATTTTTCAGAAATTCGGTCTGTAAGACCTTTCACTCTGTTGTCTAATTCTGCGTCACTATGTGGGAGTGGTTTAAGCTCTGCATTACGAGGATTCCAGGTGCCACAAATCATGTGCCAGTCTGGACCCACAATCTGTCTAACTACCTTTTCTACTTCTTCCCCATTCAAGTGGTAACTTAGTCTCATACCTTGTAAATCTTGTAAAAACTTTGTGTAATTAACTTTTGGATGAGGGATTCCCTCTGTAGCTTTACGAATATCTTCCGGTGTCCATGGTCTATATACTAGAAGAGTTGGGTCCTGCCCTTCCTGTCCTGCCTGAGGATTTGGTACCTCGATTAGTGGACAGATTTCTTCCTCACTCTCTTCTAGTGTGTTTCTCCCTATTTGATATAAGTCTGTGTCCCCAAGTGTTTTACGTGTCCGGGACCTAGTTTCAATAGGATCTCTAACAAATGGTTTTAGTACTCTTGTAACTTCAGGATAACATGGAGGTGGACCAGCTTGTCCTCCTGCTTCATATCCTGAAAAAGGCATTGGAGGGGCAGAGGGGGAGGGGCCGTCGCTATTACTGTATTATTATCCTCTTTGTCTAAAAATAATGTTTTTGCATTTTTAGTTTTCTGTTCCCTTCGGTTTACTTCCTCAATCCACCTGTGTGCCTGAGGAATGCCTAATCGCTGTTGTTTTTTTGCCTGACCTTCTGCGTCAGATTTAAGCTGTTTTAAAAGTTTAACTAATGAAATCTTGTTTAATTTACCGTCAAATCCGTATTTATTAACCCATTTTGTATAATACCTTACATTATCAGTCCGTTGTAATTGCATATATTTTGCGTCATCAGTTAGGGGCGGATCCCGTGATTTTTTTAGTGCACTGATTTCCCATTCTAAAAGAAAATGTTACGTAACCCTTTTCACCACGTGGTATTTCAGTTCCTTACACAGTTTATCTAGAATAACTGCCTACCTTATTCTGTTTCCCCTGATCTCTGACAAAATATACAGTAATTTCCTTTTTGTCCCTGATCTGTATAACAAATCTCTGACAATGACATTCACTGTAACCTAGTCCCTGATCTAAAACAGAAAAAAGGCAAATATCTTCCTACCTGAGCCTCCTGGGTCGACCAGTTCGAGACCACTCTTCGGCCGCAGATCAGAAAGTGGCCAACCTCTCAAAACGACAATTCAGTCGGAGGTCTTTGTGTTTCAAGAAGAACCGTTTCGGTAACTTCTCCTGCGCAGTATTCGACCACCAATACACTCTGATCTGCAGCTTACCAAGGGAATTCCGGTTCGAGAAGGACCAAACTGTTAAATAAAAACAAATGATAACAACACAGGAGGCTCAGATGCAAAAGTTTACTAGTGTACACCAGGAGGCAAAAAACCATACAAGTACAGAGTTTTGTCTGACATGATGCAGGAAATACACAATTTTATATAGTCTTACATTCAAGCTGTGCCCACCTTACTGACGTGGTTAGTCACAGGGCACCTACATCACTATGGTCTACAATATTCTATTCATAAGAAAAAGCTGACATTATACATTTTAAAAGTTTTCCCATGGGAATAATACAGCCTTGCAAAGCACCTGGTTCATTATAATGTCCTTCTGTAAATGTTACTCTTTCAAGGTCTCAGACTTGCTCGAATACAATAGTCGGCTCACTCTTGTAATATACTTCTTTGTTCTTCTTGCAACTTTTACTTTAGCAGCTGTGTCTTATCTCTGATAACATTCACAAGGCCAATTATCTCAGAGGAAAGAATAAGAATATTCAATGCTTTATACATTCAATTTCCTGACCCAGCAGATAATCATTAGTGAAAAACATAAGCTTGCTGAGCTAGCTACTGCCAGGGTCAGAGTTAAAATACACTGCAGCTCCAAAGCTTCAAGCAATTACATGTAAAATCATTCTTATTGCCATATTGTAAATAGAATAAAATGCATTATATACTATTTGCTTTTAGACTAGCAGTTTATACATGTTTAAATACATATTTTTCTAACAACCAGTTATTGTACAATGCTGAACTTGTACTCTTAATGGAGACCTTTCTACTTTTTTTCCAGATCTGCTGGCAACTATTCTTCCATAGCACACTATCTCAATTATTTAGTGTCATAGACATGACAATATTGGGGGTAAATAGGTTCAGGTTTCCAAGTGGAAACTGCAGCTCGACTGAGTAAATAATGGGTGCTGAAACAGCTGCATGTTTCTCCTTATCTGCTGCCACCTGGTTGAGTGTGGGCTTTTCTGCACAACAGATTCTTTGTCCATGTTATGCCATCAGAATCTGCTTTGGGTTGAGAATTAATCAATCGTTCTTACTGAATAATTTCCCTGCATAGTGAAAGGATTTTTGGTTTGTTCTAGATACAGCCTGTGCACCTCCTCATTTGGATAATTTTCTGGACTTAGAGTTACAGTAGTATTTGAAGACATCAGACTAAATGGAGGAACACATCACCTTATCCACTCACTTCCCAATTCACAAACCTCACTTTATAGACTACCACAATGTAAATAAACTTAACATCATACATTTGTTTTTTATTCTGCTGTCCTTCAGTTATTTTTCACAAATGAGTGCTGACATTCCCAAAGCATTTGCTTTTGAATGAAAAAGTCAGTGTCTTCTAAACTTCAACTTCTGAAACAATCTTGATGCATCATGTCTTACTTGGGAAGTATAAGCCATGGTTTAAGCTTTAGTTCTGTGCCTTGATCAGTGGCAGGGTGTAAACAGAGACTTGCTGGTCAATAGAGAAGCTGATCTAAACCGGATGAACATGAGATGTCTAGTAAGAAGGCAGTGTTTCTGTCTACAAAGATCATCACAGTGGAAAAGAGAATAGTCATGTTATTGTAATAAATTATTCCCTGGTATCTGACTCCATGTAGTAATAAGCATTGCAAAAGCCATTAGCATAACTCAGAAATTAAATCTTTTGGTCAATGAAAATTTATGTGACTAATGATTTCCTTGTTGTGATTAATCAAAAATGTTTATTCTATACTAGTGCTAGTTGATCTATCTGCAACATTAGACCCAATTATTCATTGTATCCTGATAATGTTTTCATTCTTACTGTAGTGTCTCCACTACTGTCATGGATGTGTTTGTCTCCAACCCATGCAGATGCTCCCAGATAATGGTATTAGGATTAAATTCATCTAGCCCTTTTTTCCCAGGAGTGTACATTGCCACAGGCCAGAGTTCTGTGTCCATCTTCACTTTTTTATGCTAATCATAGGAGATCTCATTGGAAAGAAAGGGTTTAGCTAACACTATTATGCTGACGATCTTCAGCTATGCCTGTTCTCTTCTCTGGAGTGAACATAAGCATACAGATGCTTGTGGATGATCTAGAAGTTATTTATCTATGATTTTCTAGTGATATATTGAAAGATAATGGCACTAAAACTGGGTCCAAAGCATTATGTACTATTCTTTGATGTTTTCTGATAATCCAGTGTCACAAAACTGGAGCTCATAGGTAAAGGTGAAATCTCAGCATGATCCTCAACCATGAGCTGACATTTACAGGTAAGATGTTTGCTACAATTAAATATCCATGTTTGCATCTAAGAAATATCAACAAGTTCAAGTACTTAGGTTCATAGTTTCATAGGTTGGTACTAGGCTATCGGCCCTAGGGCCTATGCAAGCCTAGTCATAACAATTCCCTGGATATTTCTTCCCACAATATTTACTTGTCTGGACCCCTGTCTTGCAGGGCAATTGACATGATCCCAGGGGTGAATTTCCTATCTCCCATCCAATCATCAAGGTTCCTTTTGAAGAGGGCCAATGAGGCGCTCTGCTTCGTACATGATGAAGATTTCTCATTGCTAGTTCATGCCCTGTTCTCTCACAGGCCCATCCATGTCAATACCATTTACCTGGGGTTTCCTAATGCCAACACTAATCTCTTGCTGTTAATATAGAAGTGTGGGGTATGGTTACTTATAGTTGAGCATCATTAACAGGAAATTACTTCAATGCTTTGGAGCTGCAGTGCTTCACAGCATTATGTCTTATTATATTTAAGAAATTGTTTTTTAAGCTCCACAGGAGACAGACATTTTCTAACTGGAAGAAATAATTACCCTGTACTGTGCATAGCATGTGTTGTGCTATGCCGGCATGAGGATCACAGTGGTTCTTAAGGTTTGGCTTAAGACATCTGGTGCCATCACCTTGCCATCTAAATGCTCATGCCAAGAATGTATAAACACTGTGGTTGCAAATGTTGTCTGTCTTGGCCGAATTTAAATCATCCCTTCAGACACACCTGTTTTATTTAATTTTTTTCTGACACTCAAACAAAATAATTTGTCTTCTAATATTAATGTGTTGCTTTTATTGCATTATTTTGTAACTGCTTTGTTGTTTATCTGAGCTTTAATTCATAGCACGTTATTGTATAAACATAAAAATAAATATGAAGTTGAAGAAACCTTGAGCTTTAGGTGACTATGAACCATTGAATTTTGAATGATATCCAAGTTACCATTAAAGGAACCCACAGCAGACAATTGATGCAGAAGTAATGAGATATAAAGTCATGCATCACACACGTACCAGTGAAACTGAAGTCGTCTCCCTTAAATAATTTCTAACAAAGGAACCGCATGTACACAGAGATAACTACTAAAGGTCCAGAATGTTATAATATTTTCACAACAGAAGTAACAGTTTACTCTGAATGGAGACATGATGAAATCAGCAAGCAAAGGAGAGTAGTATTGCCAGAATTAAATTCATTTTCAAGTCTTGGTGAGTGCCTTCACAAGGTGGATCCTGTGTTTTACAAAATCTCACCAAGACGACACTCATATATAGACTGTATTTTGTATAGCATATATAATGGACAGAAGTAGGTTAAAATATAAAAAAGATAGCTGGGTGCACAAGTCCCAGGATAAAAAAGTGCCCAATCCTGGCAGGCGCATTGGTGCCAGGACTGGAAAAAATGACAGTGTTGAATACTCAACCCATGGAAACATTGAAACGTTCCTACAATGGGGCTAAGCTAGGCTCAGGGGGAGGAAGTAGTAGTCCACAAAAATCACAAAGATTGATAGGCCAAAAAATAGAGCTATAAAGATGATAGAGTGGACTGTTGAGGATAAGAAAGAAAGTGTGTAGTGTTATTATTATGCAAGAAGCAGAGAATTTCTGGACAGAAGATATACGAAAAGATTAATTGGGAAATTAGAAGAAACAAAAAAACAAACACAAGAAAAACTGCCAAAAGCTTCAAATGCAAATTTGTGTTCATTAATGCAACAGATTCATGAAAAACATTATATAGACCAGGAAATCTTGGGACGTTTGGAAAAAGATGTGACTGAGGAAGTGCAAAAATATAAAGAACAAAATCTAGAGATTTTTGAAAGGTATATAAAAAAATATATATGATCATGGGAAAGAAAGAGAGATCTGATATGGTACAATATTTATGCAAAGGAGAAACCAAACTGGTCAATAAAAAAGCAGCCCTAAAGATATTTTAAGAGAAACACGCTCAAAGGCACCCTGATATGGAACATTTTCAGAATAAAAACTAAGATCACAAAGAGGGAAGGTAGAACTGAAGATTAGTAAAGTAGAAGTTAAAAAATAGAAGCAGAAGTTATGGAACACCTACATAGTGAAGGGTTTAGTGTAGAAAGTCTAACACATGATTTATCACGTCATGATGGAACAATGAATCTCCCAAATAAGGAGAAGCAGGAGACATCTGAATAAGAAATATGGACATGAGAAAGAAAAAGAGTTTTAATATGATACAATATTTGTGCGAAGGAGAAAGCAAAGCTAATCAATACAAAAGAAGTAGCACCAAAGATATTTGAAGAGAAATACAGGCAAAGCATTCAGATATGGACAAGTCTGCAATACACAAAACAGGAAAACGAAGAAGGAAAGTAGAATGGAGAAGTTAAAGAAATAGAAACTAAGGTTATGGATTAGCTGCAAACTGAAGGATTTAGTGTAGGAAATTTGACTGATGACACCATGGCAGGATAGAGCAACGGACCTCAAATTAAAGAAAATCCGGTGGAGTAGGAAACATCTGATCAGTTGCCATATCAAAATATTTTGGAGCCTCAGTAGGAAACCAGTATAAAAGTTCAGTTGGAGTTGCACAGCAAGGGAAGGAACAGGAAACTGTAGCAACTCTGATACAGTCAATGTTGTGGAGTGATAGGCCAGTGAGCTCCCGTATAAAACAGCAATGTATGACACAGGATGAAACTGCAGAGAATATGGCACAGAAAGATGCTCTGAAACATTCTGTAGAATGGTCATAGGAAATGGAGAACAAAGAAAGTGCCCCTAGTTTAGAAGAACGTGATCTAAGGGAAGAGTTGTTTGATGTAATAAAGATGGACAGAGATATTAAGATCAATGAAACAAATAGATTACAGAAATTCAATAGGACCCAAAATGTTAGAAGTCTGATAAAACAAATGAGCAGAGTAATCAGGACTGTTCATAGGAATTCATGTGATATAACAGAAGTAAATAGAACATATTACTGTGCAGCTAAATTAATAACAGAAGTCTTGCCACAAAAACACAGGGCAGTAAGGTAAAGGAAGGGGAGAAATCAAATGTCGTCATGGAACTATCAAACTGAGAGAACTATAAAGCAATTAAGACAAGAAGTGTCACTGTTAGAAGAGTACAGAAGAAGGAACAGATCAACAAAAAATACTCCTAGATTCATAGGGTCATAGGATGATACTAGGCTATTGGCTCGTTAGCCCTTATAAGCCTAACCAAGAATTTGTCCCATGTTCCCTCAAAGTCAGCACCTGTCTTCCCTGTCCAGTAGGGATACAGGTGGAATCCCAGAGGTGTATTGTCTGTTTCCCATCCAGTCATCCAGGTTACCTTTAAAGAGGGCTAGAGAGGTACTCTGCTTGACATGGAGAGGGAATCTATTCCACAGATGGGGGAGACTTTGGGACACAAATCTATCCCGCCAACAAGTTCTATTAATGTCACAGACCAAGTTAAAGCCTTATATGCAGGTTGTGTGTGGAGTTTGACTTACGGATATGCAGCAACTCCATGAAGATTGGGTCTGAGATGGCCTTGTATGCCAGACACAGATCACCTCTGAGCAGTCTGTATAAGGCTGAGTAGAGGGACGGGGCTTTTAGGCAATCTGGTCAGGAACGTCTGTGGTCTCTCCAACTGCTGCATGTACTTGGCAAGGTACATGCCAAAGGGGGCATTGTACTCAATGGTTCTGATAAGAGAGGAGTACAGGGATGTTATGACCTCCTTGTTCCTGGGGTAAATACCCTTATTTATGAGATGAGCCATGTAGAAAGCCTTCCATACAATGGGGGAAAAGTGGTGGTCAAAATTCAGGTTGCTATCAACCTGGGTGCCCAAGTTCCTCATGACTGATTGCATGCTTAGTCGTTGCTATTAATGTTATAATTAGTGGGGATGCCATTTTCCCCAAAGGGGATAATGATGCATTTCTTGGCATTCAGTATGAGGCCATGCTTCTGGCACCAGTCATTAGTTTGGGTAAGGAACTCTTGGTGGATGCTCACATCACTAGCGGAATTTAAGACAGTGCCCAGCTTGCAGTCATCTGCAAGCTTGGTCAGCCACAGACCAATGGTTTTGGCTTGCACCTCAGAAAAGTATATCCCAAACAGTAGTGGCCCCAAGATCTACTACTAGAGGTGGGTTCCCCTATTTTGACTGAGTGGTTCTGTCAGTGAGCCAATTAGCTACCCATCTGGTAACATACAGGTTGGTGCCTAGCTGGGAGAGTTTATCTATTATGCCTGACTGGGGAATAGTGTCAAAGGTTTTGACTAGGTCAGGGTAGGTGGTGTGCACCAACTTCCCCTCATCCATGGCTTTGGTGATTGTTTTGAAGAAGCTGACCAAGCTTAACAGGCATGATCTCCCTTTGACAAAACCAAACTGTGTGGGGTCAAGTGTTTGGAGGAGGCCAGTGTCTTTGTTTATAAGGTCCATGATAATCCATTCCATGGCCTTGCAGATCAGGCTAGTTGGCTGATAGGCCTAAAACTGCCTGGGTCAGTGGACATTCCACCTTTGTGTAGATGGATGACAGTGGCTGTCCTCCAATCAGCTGGGATGAAGCTAGTCCTCAGGCTTTGGTTGAATAGGGTGCCTAATGGAGCTGAGAGGTCATGCCTGAGTTTATGTAGGATACAGTCAGGGATGTTATCATGTCCCATGGAGACTATATTTTGTGCCTTTGAGAGGGCATTAAAGACTTGCTCACTGGTAATGAGGGGAGGGGGGGCAGGTGCTGGGGATGTCCTGGTTTACTGATGAGGGAGTGACGGAGGGGTGAAGTTTTCACTGAACCTGTCTGCTAGCAGGTTGGCTGTGTTTATAGAGTTTGTGTATGTGATTCAGAGTAGATTTAGGTGTTACCTTTGAGACTGAGGACATATGTGAAGAGTTCCTCGTGATTGTCCTTAGAGGGTGTGGCCAATTTGGACTTGAAGTTGGCCTTAGAGAATTTCACCAGTAACCATATTTGCTTGTTCAGACAAAGGAGAGAGTGCTTCCAATTTGGCACTTACTCCTTCTTGGTCCTGGATAGCAACTTCTTCCTTTTATTATAGAGTTTGTTTATTGCTGCTGTCCACCAGACATGTTTATTCTTCCTTGAGGAAGATGATTTGGTCCTGTCAGGTATTGCTGAGTTCATACAGCTATGTAGGTGCTCGTATAGTTGTTTTGGTGTAGGCTTGGACATTAGTGCTAGTTCCAACTGAAGGGACAGTGGCTGTGAAGGTGCTTATACCTACTCTGAGGAGATTGTCGTCAGCTTTGGAAATGTTTTTTTGTTTGACTCTGACAAGGGGTGGGGGTCAAGGGAGATGGTGACTTCAAAAGTGATCGCTTTATGGGCATATCTTACCAAGGAGGGTGACACTGTAGGGGTGCTACATTGGCTGCTCATGTTGGTTAGGACCAGGTCCAGGATATTTTCACCTCTCGTAGGGGTATCGACCAGCTGAGCCAATGTATTGGCATTGGCAAAGTCAAGGAATTTTTGGGTGTTCATGTTTGGGCTAGAATAGGTCTTCCACTCTGTGGTTGGGTAGTTAAAGTCACCCAGGATCAGGATAGAGAGTTGAATCTTGATGGATTCAAGTAAGTCCAGATAGGTAGAGTAGGCTTCCTGAGTCATAGCTGGGAGTCTGCAGCTAGCTATGATTTGAATAGCTGTTTTGTCAACAGTTAACTGTACTTGGAGTGTCTCCTGTGCATCATACTGTTTTACCAGCACAGAGGTGTGTATGTCTTTGATAAATATTGAAACTCCACCTCCTTTGGCTTTGTAGCCCTCTGTTTGGGGTGTGAAAGTATGGTAGGATGAGTAACCTGGTAAAGCTAGGGTGCTCTCCACAGCTTTGAACCAGGTTTCAGTGACTGCACAAATGTCAGCATCCTCCAGGGGATGGAATGCTTGCAATGAGTGCAGTTTCATGCTAAGACTCCTAGAGTTTAGCAGCATGACCTTTAAATTTAATTTAGAAGACTTTTTCATGTTGGTAATTTTGTGCTCATGGCATTGCCTAAAAAAGGCACTGTGGGAGAGGCAAGACCCTTTGCCGGAAGCCTGAAACCCGGTGGAGACAGATGAAAACCATCTCTGGCAAAGCACCGTGGTCTGTCAGTCATGTCTTCCTAGGCTGTCAGGTACTGGATCCCCTTGGAATAACACCAGAAACTAAGCCAATTGCTAAAGTCAATCATTTTCTGTTTGTATTGAGGCATCATTCCGGGTAATGATAGAATGCTTCTAAAGGCTAGGGACACACCTGCCAGAGAAAAATATTCAGCATGCTCAATCATGTCTCTCTGCATATAGTCCATAGAGGTACGTCTTAAGTCATTCACACCAACATGGACTATGACAGACACAGAAAGATCGACATGATAAAAGTAATGGGCAGTAACAGAACAGATCAGGATCTGCTGTACACCTTTGCAAATAATAAACTAACGATATCAGCACAGGCAGAAAACCTTAGAATATATGTAGATAAATATAAAGGAAAAGTATAAAATAAGCAACTTATTGATGACCCAAAAAAGTTAGAATGGGTAAACAAGGCAAAAGGAACAGAAACACCACCAAAAAAAAAAATAGACACATTTTTGGAGAAATATCTACGGAGATTTGTGAAACATAACAAAGACGCTGAATGGATAGAAGAAGTAAAAGAAAGAATAAGAAGTTCAAATGTACAGGATATGAAATGGAATGAGGTAACAGACAGTGAAACTGAAACAAAATTAGGAAAAGCTCCTAAATGGAAAACCCCAGACCCAGATGCAGGATCTAACTTCTGGCTAATCTTTACATGAAGATTTAGCCATGAGTAAGAACTATTTATATGCTCACACCAAATGACACCAACCTGGTTAACAACAGGAAAAACAATACTTCTGCTTAAGAGCGAACCTGCAAGCTATCCTAAAAATTATAGATTAATAACTTGCCTTTTGATGATCTATAAACTATACACTGGAACTGATGCTGACAGAGTTTATATTCATTTAGAAGAAAACTCAGTCATGGCAACAGAATAAAAGGGTAAAAAAAAAATGGTATGGAAGAAAGGATCATTTGTTGTTAAATAAAGTCATAATAGAGAACTGTAAAACAGTGAATAATCTAAGTATGGTATGGATAGACTACTAAAAAGCATTTGACATCATCCCACATTCATGGATAAAAGAGTGCTTTCATATGTTTAAAATACATCTACACTGATCGATTACATTACAGTGACCATAAAATGGTGGCAAACCACTTTAAAGTTAAGCTATGATAAAGGAAAAAAATATTATTCCAGGGATAAAAATTCAGAGGGGGGTATTTCAGGGTGAATCTTTTTCACCACGGCTCTTTTGTTGTGTCCTTAATCTTCTAAGTTGTCTACTGAACAGATTAGGCCATGGCTATAATTTGGTTCCAGAAAACAACAAAATATAAAGACTTCTCATCTTCTTTTTGTGAATGATTTAAAACTATATAGTTCATCAGAAAAACTTTCTCAGATGATATAAGAATGTAATTTGGTCTTGATAAATGTTCAAAAGTAACCTTTAAAGCAGGGAAGCTGCAGCACCAAGAAAATATCAGTCTGGGAAAAGAAATTGAGCAAGAGCAAATAGATAAATATTCGGGAATTTATAAAGGATCACTATTAAAACATAAACACGTGTAAATAAAACTTAGTAATGAATACTTTAGCAAACTAAACAACTCTGGCATCTAAGAAGAAAGTCCCAGCTTTAAACTAATTTGCTCTTCCTGTCTTGATTTACAGTTTTGGAGTGATTGACAGGCCCCAACAGTATTGGATCTGTTTGACAGGAAAACAAGTACAATATTTAATGCTTATGAAATGATTTATAAAAATCAGTGCATCCCAAGATTATATTTTCCCTGTCCTGAAGAAGGTATGGGCATTCTTGAAACTGATTACATGCATAGATCTGCAATCATAGGACTGCATATAAATTTGTTGACCTCACAAAATCCAAACTTGGTGAAAGTTTTAAAACATGAGGAGGCTAAGGCTTAGATGACTTCCCTGCTTACTTTAGCAGAAGCATATTGGTGTCAAGTGGGAATGGAAATCAAAGCAGAAGTAGATAAAAATCTGGCAGCAAATAAATGTGCCAGAAAACAAAAGAAAGAATATAAGGTGAAGGATCAGATGAGAAGACAATATGTGGAAAATGTATGAATATAATTGCAAGTACAGAGCACTCTTGGAACAATGGAACCACCTCATGTCAATCGGGACCAAATATAGGAATGGTTATGGAGAGGTGAATTTAAACCAAAAGCTGATGGGTTAATAATGGGGGCTCAGGATAATGGATTTCATACACATTAGTTAAAGTCCATTGAACATGTGGGAGAAACAGATAAATGCAGGTTTTGTAAAACAGGACTGGAAACAGTCACACATCTTGTTACTGGGTGTAATACACTAATGGCAGAAGGACTGTATACTGAAAGGCATAATAATGCGGCAAGACTCTTGCACTGGAGATTGTGCAAACATTATAATACTGAAGTAGTTGAGATGCATTGGAAACATGAGACATAAAGCATTATAGAAAATTATGTAGTTTATGTCACATGGGATCAACCATTACCAACAGTTCAAAAAATAGATGCGAGAAAACCAAATATAGTAATCCATGAAAAGAAGACAAAAGTAGCATTGATCATTGAAATTGTTACACCCAGGGACTACAGTGTCTTCTGTACAGAGAGACACAAAGTCATAAAATACTAGGATTTACAGGCAGAATTGAGGGCAATGTGGAAGAAGGATATAGAGATAGATCCAATAGTAGTAAGAGCAACGTGTCTTATGAAAATAACTCAGAATAGTACTTATGTGTGTCACCGATACATGTAACTACATATGAATTATAGAAGGAGTCAGTTCTGGGCACTTTGTGGGTGCTGCAAAGAGCACTTCTGGCCAACATCAAAGATTGAAACAATACGAATTTCATGAACTTTAATCATACTTTGACTTAGGAATGGGGTTCATTCCCATCATGTCACTAGAAACCCAAAATGCTTGGAGAAATTAAAAGAGGAAGCAGTAAATCCTGATGCTATCCACAGGGTACATCCCAAGAGGTAGGAACCCAACCAGTTCAGAACAGTATCCAAAACCGCAAAGCAGGTTTAATGATGATCCAGAAGGATGTGTTGATCTATCAAATGTTGATAAGAGATCAAGAAGGAATAAAACAGTGCAGTAACACTGGAGTTTCCTTGAATAACCTACATTTTCGACTGTAAAATAAGCAAGTAGGAGCAGAAAAAAAAATCCCAAAAGAATCTGAAGGGTGTAATGCAAGTCATTAACAAGGCAGAATGTGTAAAAACAATAGTAATCCAACTATGTAATTGTAAATTACATCAAAAAGGAAGCCAGTTGCTTATTTTCCACATTCTAATATGATTTTCAGTTACAACTTGAGGGAACACTCTAGAAAATAACATGAATTGCTATGATGGCTTAGTGGTTAACTACTGTGACTGTAGTGTACAAGGTCCAGGGTTTGAGCCTTGCAGAGGCAGTTTATTGGATTGGGAGAGTGGCCTAATGGTTAAGGTGTTTGCCTTGCAAACCCAAGGTGCAGTGTTTGAGTCTCACAAGGGATAATGGGCTAGGCTTGCAATGACTCACAAGAGCAATTAGCCTAGTACTAGTCTATGTCTATAAATAAATATTATAAGCTAGGGAAAATACAAATGGAGTATGCTTAATAAACCCTGATCAATGATCAGATAAACCTAAGATCTAATAGATGAAGCAGGTAGAAGTCTCTGGTCGATAGCTAATTTCCATCTAAAGTACTTTTACCTTCAAATACCAAGTATAGTTAAATAAATAATTAGAGAAAAGTATGACAACAGTTTTCTAACCAATAATAAAGCAGGGTTGAAGTTAAACTATAAGTATAATATTTCCCTGTTCAAATGTGTAATTCAAAAGTCTCAAATTGTCAATAGAGCTAACAATGTCAGAAGCCCTAGCTTATATACTTTCAGACCATAGACAGTCAAAACAATCAGAATCAGAAGCTGGGCAATAACTGTGGCTCCCTAACACAGATGGAAATTTAAGATGACCAAATTAGGAAAGGATTCCAACAATTAGTAGATAAAACATAAAATGAAGGAGAATAAAACGATGGCCAACAATTCTAAAAGTAAACCGTATTTAATAGATTCCAATGTACACAAAACGTAAGCACTTTCACAGTTTCACATACTGCTTCATCAGACGATGCTACTAATCTAAACCTTCATTCATTATATAAATTACTTGTGACTCTGCTTCAAACCATTGCTAACTACTACTAAATATTTAAAGAAACATCATCCAAAAAAGTTTACTAGGAAATGTCACCACTATTAAAAATACATGACAGATTTATACATTAACTAATGTGTTGAATTTTATAAAAAGCATTAAACAATGTAATACTATCTGTCTGCAATCACATTCTATAAGTCATATTAAACAACTGTATATATTCAGGGACCAAGTGAATATGGAAGAACGTATTTTGGTAACGTTAGATGTCCAGTCATTGTTCACAAAAATACATAATAAAATGTTACAACAATATTTGGTTAAGCACAGTGAATATGATAGCAAGAATATAGATTTATTCTGCTTTTTATTGGAAGCTGTATTGGAAAATAATGTATTTATGTTTTAAAAAGACATCTATCTGCTGGTGGATGGTGTAGCTATGGGCACATCTTGTGCAAATACCTACGCCAACTTGGTAATACCTACGCTAACCTGGTAATGGCCACATGGGAAGAGGGAGAAATCTTGAAAGGATCATATAAGGAACAAATATGTTTCTACTGATAGTTTGTAGATGATCTATTTTTAATATGGAGAGGCGCAGATGATGAATTAAAGACCTTTAATCTATATATTAATCAAGTTACATCTTTTTTGAATTTTACTATGGATTATTCACATGAACAGATATCTTACTTGGAAGTGATTGTATTTAAACCTCAGACAGGGGACGTTAGCACTAAAATGCATAGGAAAAAATGTCATAGAAACAATTTATTACATAGAAGTAGTAAGCATCGCAAACACACATATGACAACATAATAAGGGGACAAGCAAGGAGAATCTCCATGTTATGCAAGAAGGATGATGTCTTCCTGGCAGAGATGAAGGAATTGTTGGGCAGATTTATAAATAGGGGTGATAACACATATAAAGTCAAGGCTATAATACAAGAGGTGAAAGAAAAGAGACAAGAGAAGGCTCGGCCCTATTTTTCTGACACATGGATGCTCCTATGCAGGGCAATAGTAAGGAAAATCTAGTTAGGCTACCGGTCTATTTCTCAAGTAATGTCAAAATAGCAACTATTGTATATAAGAAGTTTCAGGCAATTTTAGCAGCAGATAAGCAGATACAGGAAATAGTGGGCAACACTCCCAGTTTTATATACAAAAATATGATGTCCATGAAAAGAAGGTTATGTTACTCAGTAGATAGGAATATTCTGAGAAATATTAGTTCAGGTACTATCCCTTGCTATAGGTGTAATTTTTGTGAGCAGATTGACTCAACAGGACAGTTTTAGCATCCGGATTTTAATACATTTAAATGTAGGGTTGCAGCCACCTGTGACACCGCACATGTAATCTACTTAGCTTACTGCATAGAATGTGGCTCATTCTATGTGGGTAAGACTGACTGTAGACTGCTTAAAAGGATAAGGGAACATTTATATAATATTAGTACTAAGACACCTACTAATGCTCTAGCTAAACATATTGCCAACAAAGGGAACATGCATACATTTAGATTTTTAGTTATGGATAGAACTAGATTGGATGGGAGATGTGGGGACGTTAGAAATAGAATGGAAATCAATGAAACCCATTGGATCATCAGACTGAGAGCTGACAGTGGTCGTGGTCTAAATAATAAAGTTCCAATCAAACCTGTTTTAAAAGCCAGACCACCGCGTAAATAAAAAGTTTTTTTATGATAGTATGTATGAGTCTGTTGACAGACTATTGGATGGAACGTACTTTTAACCAATATTTTTATATCGTTTTTTATATATTAGACTATATATTTTATATAATATATACTTGTTTAATATGACTTATAGACTGTGATTGCAGAGAGACAGTAATACATTGATTTTTTTTATAAAATTGAACACATTAGTTAATGTATAAACCTGTCGTATTTTTAATGGTGACATTTCTTAGTAAGCATGTTTTTTGGATGATGTTTCTTTAAATATTAAGTAGTTGTTAGCAATGGTTTGCATCTGAGTCACGAGTAATGCATATAATGAATGAATGTTTAGATTCGTAGTATCGTCAGATGAAGCAGTCTGTGAAACAGTGGAAGCGCTTACGTTTTGTGCATCTTGGAATCTGTTAAAGACGGTTTACTTCTACAATTGTTGGCCATCATTTTATTCTCCTTCATTTTATGTTCTCCTTGCTGACTGCCTTATGGATGAGGATATCTATCTTGTTTGTCTTTGTGCTATCGTTTTTCAGATAAAACGTAATGAGTTAAAATTAGGCATGTACATGTAACCCGGGGTAACAAATAAATCTGTAACTATTGCAAAATTCATCGTCACTCCAGTGTAGATGAAAGGATGAAAGTCCCACATTCAGACTTGTGCTGCTGCAAATAGAAGTATAGAAAATGTCCCAGATGATGTATTTTAAAATCTTAATTCTTAGTGCTTTTTCTCCAATCTGTGTTCATAGTCTTCTACCAGAATAGCACATGACACAGATGCAGGTTGTTTTATTAGATAATTATTGCCCGTTAACGTTTAAATTACTAACAATGAGTCACAAGGGAGATTAGAGTACATCACTAGTTTCAGGAAGTTTTATTAGGGGGTAATCAATATTTTTTTATTTTCCATTTTCATAAACTAAACTAAATTTTTCATAATATATGTACTGGTTAGCTTACTGTCTATGACCCAAAACTTGGCTGAAAAAGGTCTGAGAAGCACCAGCTTACTTATCTATTTAAAAAATGAATAATGCTTATACTAATAGTAATAGTACTGTTACTACTCCTACTAATAATATTAATACCATGTAAGGTAGTGATAGTGATTGTGAGCAGTTTTAGTAACTGACCTTTGATCGTTAGTGAAGTAATAAACTGACCCATAAGCATGTAGTCCGCAAGGAGATAGCAATACAATTTTTTTCCAGTTAACTAAATCTGCAGATCTATGTTATATCTAAGGGGGTTTGTGTTACTGACCCAGTCAAAACCATCCTCCTTGAAAAAGTAATATTTCTGTTTTGTTAAAAATGTGCAGGACTGAGGGGGAAGGAGCCATCCTTAATTGTAACATTAATCTGCAGCAGTGGTGTTAAAAGTGAGTGATGCATTTTTACATAAGCACTGCTCTCACATATATATATCATATTTAATCCCCAGTGCTTGAAGAAATATATATTTTTTATTTAAAAATGTAAGGAGGAGTAAAGAGGTGGCAGTCCCAGAAGCATTATTTAACTAGAAAAAAGAAACAAAGAAATGTACAACAATTGCAGATTAAGAGATTGTGAAAATTGCCAAGGCACAAAGCAACAAAATATGATGAAGGGAATTATGTTTACATGCACTTAGAGGGCAATGATAACATGGTAATGGGCGTGTTTTTTACCTTCTGCAAGAATGCTTCTGTGAAAACTAACTTTTATTGCGTTAATGGCAAGGTTCATTAACAACTTTAGTATGGAAGGCTATAAGAATGACACAGCACAAGATGAATTTAATTTTTCTTGCTGCATTTTCAAATCCGGTTATATATGAATGGGACACAGTAAGAGCCATCATAGCATTTATGTTTTCTGCTGCATTTCTTCAGATATTTGGCATTCTGCCAGAAAATAAGAAGCGTCTATCTTGTGGGCGTATCTGTTCCATTAGCAAAGAGGGGATGCTGTTAGTATAAAAATGTCAAAAACTGAAGCACCAAGGGAAAAAGGGTTGCTGTGAGGGCACACTATTGAAAATATATATATAAATATCCCAATATTCATGATACATCACTTTCTATGAATAGTAAAAACATGAATTGCTTAACAGGTGAGCTGTCCAAGACTAGATGAAAAAAATGCTGCATGCAGCTCGAATATGATTCAGGATCCTTCCCAGATGAAATGTCCAGGGAGAATTTCATAGATTGATGAGAATATGTTTATAAAGGCAAAAGTACAACTAAAGTAGAAGCACTGACATAGACAATAGTTGGATTTATATCATATACAACGGCACTTTAACATGTGGATATCCAAAATGTTTGACCGGTTAAGATGCTGACACTCTTTCCAGTTATTACTGCCCATGACTTTCTAGGAACTAAAATTATATTGGATGGCAGACAGAAGGCCAGAGACATGAATGTGTGCACATGCACACACACACACACACACACACACACACACACACACACACACACACACACACACACACACACAAAATAATTTTACAAGAGTGTATATGGTGACATCTAGATGAATAAATCTGAAGGTATTAGATAACAGCACCAAGTTACTCCTTGCCCTAGAGAATAAAAAATAAAGTAATCCAACCAAAAAAAGAATGAGGCAGAAGTGAAACCAATATTCTCTTATTCCACAACAATGAACACTTTCATCCGAATTACATGGTTAAAATGTTTACGCAGTGGGTGAAAATGATTCAGTTTGTCAGAGATTTTTATTTGTTACTTTTCCGGAGTGTAGCAATGCATTGGTAGTAGAACAAGTCTCCTGCAGCATTATTTGACTTATTTGTAAGTAATAAGAATTTGTCACTAGAATGGAGGTCACTTGCTGGACAGTAGGGCAGTGATGTGATGAATGGGTGATGAATGAGTTTGTGTGCTGTAGTTAGTTGTGAATATGTTAGCTACATGTATAGTTCAAGCCAGTTGAACTGCTTTAAGCTATGATAATGGTGAATGTCACGACAGAGATCAGTGGCAAATTTAGCTACTTTATTGTTGCAGGAGGAAAGTTTCTTTCTTTGAGTATTGTTTACATTTGTTAGGATAGGAGCAGCGTATAAGAGAGTTGGCAGTAAGATGGTAGTGACTAGAATTTTTCTTGCAGTATCTGTCAGGAATCCATTGATCCTATAAAGGGATCCTAGTTTCTGATGGGTAGATTTAATGGTGTGCAGTATATGCTGGTCCTATTTTAGATTGCCATTTGTTATAGTGCTTAGATGTTTACTGTGAGATATAGTTTCAATGACAGTATTATTTGTTGGCTTTACTGTAAAAGATTGCTTTGATTTTGACAAATTTTTGAGGTAAAAAGCACTAATTTAGTATTTTTGAGAATGAAGTCCATGTAATTTGGACAAAAGAGCTCATTGTTGTGGAATAAAAGAATCTTGGTTTCACTTCTGCTTCATTCTTTTGGATTCCTGTCCTAGAGAATATGAAGAAATTCATCTATGTATTCCATGAAACAAAGTAGAAAAATGCATTACCAGAGGAAACAAAATAAAGAAAGAATTCATAGATCCCAGCATACATATGAGTAACTGTTGTGGATTTCACAGTTTTTAAAGATGGAACAGAGGTTACAATGTTTAAGCCAATGAAGGACTGGGATTCAGAGATGGCTACCATTAGCAAAATGTCCAAAAAAAAAAAAGCCAACTACATGTGGACATGCTTTCTGAATGAGATACAGGCTCACTGTTGAGATTCTACATGGTCAAGATAATCACAGTGATGGTTTGGCTCCATGGCCACTCTACGTGCTAATAAGGCATTCTCTGGGAGTGTCCTTTTATAATAAGCCATGTGTCTGACATAAGAAATCTTTGAATGAAGTTATTCACAAAACAACTAATTTAGAAAATCACTCAGCTGTGTAACATAGCATGGTCAACTGTGTTAACGAACACGGCCAAATTATTTTGGCTTTTCATTAAAATCAATGGAAGAGATCATGTTAAAGGTAGGTCCAGGTAAGCGAGATGTAGTGTTGGTGGTGGGAAGAGTGTGTGTGCATGTGGGTGTCAGAGTGAGTGTATGTCTGAGTAGTCTTGGATGAGTGTGTGTGTGTGTGTGTGTGTGTGTGTGTGTGTGTGTGTGTGTGTGTGTGTGTGTGTGTGTGTGTGTGCGTGTGTATTTGTGTGTGTCAGGTTAAAAAGCAGATTCAGATGAGGTCACAACAGACATGATCAAGATGTTGGAGAAGTTGGAGAAGTTAGGAGAGAAGTGGCACCAGTGGATATTCAAGTGCAGTATGGAGAGAAAGGTGCATCCTAGATAACTGGACAATTAGCATACTACTTCCAGGGTTCAAGGTCAAAAATAACATTCACAACTTTGTGCAATATAGGAGTATCAAACACCTGTCACACTGCATGAAAGTCCTGGAGAGGGTGATTGGTAAATGAATATACAGAGTAACAGAAAGTAAGATGGAAGATGAGCAGTTCAAATTCAGATTAGTTGAGAAGGTAGAGATGAGAAAAGAGCCCAACTGCACTCACGTAAAGCATATGATAAGGTCCAATGAAAGCTAATTTGGGCAGTCCTGTGATGGTTCAAAATCCCAGAAACATTGGTAAAACTGGTGCAGGCTATGCACACAGACACAATGACTCAAGAATGAACAGTGTTTAGACTCGCAGAGTGGTTCTCGTCAGCATGCAGGTCAGAGGAAACAGGTGATCAGAGCTCCTGAGTGCAGACAATATTGTGCAGTATATGCAGACTCTGAGCAAGTACTTCAGCAAAGGATAGGTGAATGGAATGCAAAACTGAAGGAACATGGGATGAAACTGAGTGCAGATAAGAGAGTTGTAATGGGAGCAAATGGGGAAAATTACAAGAAACTGAGAACTGAGATAGAGGGAAGATAGTGGAACAGGTTAACAGCTTCAAGTATCTGGGAGGGATGGTTAAGGAGAAGGGAAGTCTGAATGAGGAGGTCAAAGCTAGAATCTGAGTTGACACAGGGTGTCAGGATTAATGTATGACAGAAGAATACCAAAGAAGCTGAAAAGTAAAGTGTACAAA
>NC_056726.1:1111412082-1111544582 GCF_019279795.1 Protopterus annectens
CATGTGACATATAGATGTGCAGTAGGAACATCAGCATTGGATCAGAGGGTGCCTTTTAGGCCCACCACAGATCACTCCTAAAAGTGTGTAAGAGACTGAGTTTAGTGATAGGGCTTTGAGGTGGTCTGTTTAAGTCATGTGGTTTAGTCTCTGTTCTCTATGTGTGAGGTACGTCTGGGGGTACTCTAGTTGTTCCACACATCTAGACAGCTACATACCAGAGGGGCATTACTCTGCGATGAGCCTCATGAGGGCAGAGTACAATGGGACAATGACATCTCTTGACTGATATACTATTCCTTTTCATGTAAGTTATCCAATATGGAAAGACTTCTCCACAACAATGGGCATATATTGGTCAAATGCTAGGTCAGTGTCTACATACGTTTTCAAATCTCTAATTATTGGATCAACTATTAGTGTTGGATTTTCAGTGTAGTAGCTTCCTGGGCAGTAGGTTTTCACAAAGGATGAAATAATGCACTTTTTGGCAGATAAAATAATATACTTTTTGGCATTTTGTTTTTTGTTCATGATTCTAGCAGTATTTGTTTGAGACAAGTGGTCCAGGAGGATATCTAAGTCTTCTGGGGATTCAACGATTGCTCCTAGCTTCCAGCCATCTACAAACATGGATAACCAAAGACTTTTGATATTTGCTTGAACTTCTGAGAAGTAGATGCCAAACACTAGCGGTCCCAGTACCAAGCCCTATTGGACTCCACTGGTCACTAGTCTTTTCATGGTTGTAGCTTACCCTGTCTTGACTTTCTGTGTCCTATCTGTGAGTCACTTGGCAGTCCAGAAAGTGGCATAGATTCATAGGTTAGTACCACTCTAACTGTGCTCTTGCAGGCCATTTTAAGCCTATCCAGTTATGCCATATGTTGCTAAAAATTATTCATTCCTAATGGAGTTTATATTCACCTAACATTCTCCTGATCTATATTTATAATTTACCTTAGTGATAATTACTGAATCAAAACATAGATATTTGGCGGGGACCCCATGCAGCGGGATAAAGCATTTAAAAGCTGTCTCTGATCATTAGTAGTATGGATGGAGAGCAGTTTTCCAAATTCTTATCCAGTTATCCAAGTTACACTTTATGCTTGAATGTGGCCAGTGATAAGAATTGTTTTATGTGGATATGCAGTCTGTTTCAAAGCAGTGGCATCCTTAGCAAGATATACCTGTCCCTCCAAAAGCCAAAGAAAACCAGCCATGAACACTTCCCAAACTGTATAACCAATGAAACACAAGTGTGCTGGAAGGGTCAAGGAGAAAGACCAATAATAATTGTAGATTTTATCTATTTATTTGCCAAACACAAGTGTACAACTGACGCAGTTAATGTTATACAATTAAAATCAGCATATTTGTCTAAAACACAGACTTCATTGGACCTAAACTTCCATAAGTCTAAACTGGTCCTTTTATAAATGCTCATAGGATAAAATCAGTTAACTAATAAAACATTTAACAGTTGTTAATTAACAATTTCCATTACAATCATTTCATATTTAGACAGCCCTTGAAGGAATTTCTTAAAGGGACATAGCCGATTATACAAATAATGAATAAATAAATGAATAAATTATAGAAAATAAGTTCAATACGTAATAAACAATGTGATTACACTGGCATAACATCAGTCATTGTCCTGTAATGTGTATACAACATAACAACATAAAACCTAAAAACTGGCGTAATTCTGAATTGATTCTTTGTCTCATTTAACCATTTAAACAGTTTTTGAATGATGTCAAACCAGTATTAAAAGGTACAACTTTAGCTTAACATTTTAAACGTATAACTTTGCTGCCCTTAATTTTAATACTTTTACAATAGATACACTTTCATTAATACCTGGGGTTAGTGGCATTAATTATCAGCTTCCAGTACAATTATCTTTATTCAAGTCTCCTCTCCCAACTACCTCCCCTAAAATCATATTCAGCTCTATCTATAATAACAAATTTGAAACCAATAAAAGCAGAACAAGTAGTGGAGTGCCTAAATAAAACATTCTTAATATTCTTATTTCTTATATCATATTTCTGTTCATAAATTTTTCTGTTTAGTTTTCTTTCTGTCTTAGCTATGTAAAATAATGGGCAAATAGAGCATTTTGCACTATATAGGTTCATAGGTCCATAGGTTCATAGGTTGGTACTAGGCTATCAGCCTTAGGGCCTATACAAGCCTAGCCATAACAATTCCCTGGCTATTTCTTCCCACACTATTTACTTATATACAACCTTATTGAATACACATGTTCCATATTTTAATTTACTGTATCCATTGTTAGTGTCATTCAAATATACCCTGCCCCCTTCTAAAATATCTGTAAAATAATTATGTCTAACACATTTCATCATACCCTTCATGTCTTGGTGAGAACAATCTAAAATTTTGTTTTCTTTCTAAGTCTCTTTCATATTGTCTGCAGTTTTGTAAACAAAATGATTTTCAGTTCCCAGTGTAGAAAATAAAGATACATTCACATTAAAAATATTCCAGCTTTAATTCACAATCTTTTTAATCTCATTTACTTTACTGGGATATATTAAAACCGTCAATCTCTCTAAGCCCTTGTCTTTTTAATGTATTTTACAGTATAGTCATTATGTTGAACTAAACCTTCACCTAATCAGGGCTTGAACTTAATACCCTACCCTTCTAATATGTTCTTAGAAATATTCTCCACTAACTTTCTTTGGTAACCTCTGGATAAAAACATATTAAAAGCTTTTCCATCTCTGTCATCAAAGGATCCCTATTAGAGATCATTCTAGCTACTGTAATACATTGTGTCTATATATACTCTTTTTAGCAGGGAAAGAGGCAACAACTAATAAAATTTGAATACATATTACTGAATGTTAGCTTTCTGTATGTATTAGAAATTAATCCATTTCTTTCCATAAAAAAGTAGAATCTTCTTCTTCTTCTTTCGGCTGCTCCCATTATGGGTCGCCACAGTGGATCATCTGTTTCCATTTCTTCCTGTCCTCTGCATCTTGCTCTGTCACACCCATCACCTGCATGCCCTCTCTCACCACATCCATAAACCTTATATTAGGCCTTCCTGTTTTCCTGTTACCTGGCAGCTTCATCCTTAGCATCTTTTTCCCAATATACTCTGCATCCCTCCTCAGCATATATCCAAACCAATGTAGTCTTGCCTCTCTGGCTTTGTCTCCAAACCTTCCAACCTGGGCTGACCCTCTAATATACTTATTCCTAATCCTGTCCACCCTCGTCACATCCAGTGCAAGTCTTAACATCTTTATCTCTGTTATGTCCAGCTCTGACTCCTGTCTTTTTGTCAATGCCACTGTCTCCAACCCATATAACATAGCTGGTCTCACTACCCTCTTGTAGACCTTCTCTTTCACTCTTACTGGTACTTGTCTGTCACAAATCACTCCTGACACTCTTCTCCACCCACTCCATCCTGCCTGTACTCTCTTCTTCACCTCTCTCCCACACTCACCATTACTCTGAACTGTTGATCCCAAGTATTTAAAGTCATCCACCTTCGCCACCTCTACTCCCTGCATCCTTGCCATTCCTCAATCCTCCCTCTCATTCACACACATATATTCAGTCTTGGTCCTGCTGACCTTCATTCCTCTTCTCTCTAGAGCATATCTTCACCTCACCAGGGTCTCCTCCACCTGTTCACTACTCTCACTACAGATCACAATGTCATCTGCAAACATCATAGTCCACGGTGACTCCTGTCTGATCTCGTCTGCCAACCTGTCCATCACCATTGCAAATAAGAAAGGGCTCAGAGCTGATTCTTGATGTAATCCCACCGCCACCTTAAATGCATCCATCACTCTCACCACAGACCTCACCACTGTCACACTACCCTCGTACATATCCTGTACCACTCTTACATACTTCTCTGAAACTCCCGACTTCCTCATACAATACCACAACTCTTCTCCAGGCACCCTGTCATATGCTTTCTCTAAGTCCTGTTGATCACTAATCATCACCTCCCTTCTTAACCTAGCTTCCACTACTCTTTCCCATAACTTCATGCTGTGACTGATCAGTTTAATCCCTCTGTAGTTGGTACAGCTCTGCACATCACCCTTATTCTTAAAAATCGGTACCAAAACACTTTTTCTCCATTCCTCAGGCATCCTCTCACTTTCCAAGATTTCATTAAACAATCTAGTTAAAAACTCCACTGATATTTCACCAAAACACCTCCATGCTTCCACAGGTATGTCATCTGGACCACCAGCCTTTCCATTCTTCATCCTGTTCATAGCTATCCTTACTTCCTCCTTGCTAATCCACTGCACTTTATTATTCACTATCCACACATCATCCAACCTTCTCTCTGTCTCATTCTCTTCATTCATCAGCCCCTCAAAGTACTCTTTCCATCTGTTCAACACACTCTCCTCGCTTGTGAGTATGTTTCTCTCATTGTCCTTTATCACCCTTACCTGCTGCACTTCTTTACTAGTAGTATTTAAGTAATTAATTACCTTATCATTAAATTGATGTGTACAGCTTAAAATGAAGTAGGTATCTCTAAAATCTGAATAAAATATTCAATAATTTCAATAGGTCCATTCCATTAAATAAATATATCATCTAAAAATCTAAGATATAATTTTACATACTTAAAAGGTTCAACATGAAAAACAAAATTTTGTTCCCAAGTCTTTGAAACTAAATTAGCATAAGTGGGGTCATGTGCTGCTCCCCATAGCTAGACTTTTAACTTACTTATGTAGTTCTCCCTCAAAATGATTAAAATTATTACATAATGCTGATTCCATAAGAGCAGTTAAAAAATTTACTTCAGAGTTGGAAATCACAATTTATGAAACTTTCACAAAACCAATCTAGCCCATCAGTTTTAGAATGCAACTAAATAAGTCTATTATATAATTGGTGAGAAAAGTTATATTCTCATTCCATAATTCATGTTTCAGGTGATCCAAAAAAGTCCTAAGAATCTTTTAATATATGTGAACAAGTAGAAAAAATTGGTTTCAAATGCCTGTCTATGTAAGTGGCCAAAGGGTATGTTTTTGGACTGCTACAATCAGCCTAAAGGGTTGGTCCAGAACATTCTTGTGTACTTTCAGTATTCCAAATATTGACTATGTTTCGGATAAAAATGCTGATTTTAATTGTATAACATTAAATGTGTTGGTTGTGCACTTGTGTTTAATGAATAATTATATAGAAATCTTCTATTATTATTGGTCCTGATCCTTGACCCTTCCAGCACACTTGTATTTTGTTGGTAATATATCTGTCCCTCCAAACCATTCTGCTAATGTTGCAGAAGAGGTTTAGGTCCCTGGATCGAGTATTTCTGATAACATTTAATTTGTGGATCTGAAGTAAGTCCTTCAGTAATTGGTTGGGAAATGCTTTTGTATACTAGAGACAAGTCACCTCCTAGCAGGCCATAGGAGACCAAATAAAGTAGTAGGGCTTTGAGATGGTCCATGTAGGATATGAACCTATAACAAAATCCCGGTACATGTGAGGCAGAGCACCTCGCTGGCCCTGTTCAAGAGAAATATTGACCAATGGATGGGAGATCGCAGATATACCCCAGGGATTACCTCAGTGTCACTGCTCGACAGAGGCACAGCAAAATAATGGGTATAGTTCCCCATACTAAAGGGGTGGCGTAAGCCACAAAGCGATGGGCTAGGCTTGTAAATGCCCTCGGGCAGATAGCCTAGTATGAACCTATGAACCTATATACTGTTTAGGCCTTGTATCCTTTTTGTAAGGTATCTCTGCTGGTATTCCAGTTGTTTGATGTGCCTGGACAGATGCATGCCAAAGGGAGCACTGTATTCAATGATTGGCCTAATTAGGACCGAGTAAAGGGGAACAACACCCCTAGATCTATAAATATTCCCCTTATTTATAAGCTACACAATACTGAATGACCTCCTTATAACAATGGGTACATACTGGTCAAAAGTTAGGTCACTGTTCACATAAGTTCCCATATCTCAAATTAGGGGGTCAACTCTGGTCAATGTGGTACTTTCCCAGGTGAGTTGACTTTCCATAGAGATTAATATGTATTTTTTGGCATTTAGCTTTAGTCTGTATGTCTGGCACCAGTTATTTGGAACCAACATTCCTATAGGATGCCTGAGTGTTTTGAGGATTCAATCACTGCTCTTAGATAGAATACCTCTGCAAACATAGTTAGCTGGAGACCTTTGATATTGTTTTTTTTACTTCTGAAAAGTAGAGACTGAACAGAAGAGGTCTCTGCGCCAAAACCTGCAGGACTCCACTAGTGACTGGTCTTTTGTGGAGGCTGATTCCCCTATTTTGATCTCTTGTGCCGATACGTGAACTAGTAAGAAATCAGCAGGGTGACAAAGGGTATTGCCTCTACATTATTAAGCTTTTATACTACGCCTGAATGGGGGATAGTGCCAAAATCTTTAACCAGTTCAAGGTAGGTGGTGTGTACAATTTTTCCTTCATCCATTGCTTTTGCAACCTTTTCAGAAAGGTTCACAAGGCGGAGTAGACATGACATGCCTTTGATGAATCCAAGCTGAGATGGGTCCAGTGTTATGAGATTCCTTATAACCTTATTTATTAATTCCATGTTATTGTATTCATGGTTTTGCATATGAGGCTGGTCAGACTTATGGGTCTATAATAACTTGCATCTGTGGACCTTATACAGAGGAACAATTGCTAATGCACTCCATTTACCTCTCATAAAAGATATACCATGGTTTAGGTTCAATAATGTTGCCAGGGGTGTGGTTAAATCATGCTTCAGTTTTTTCATGATTTATCTTGGGATATTGTCAGGACCCATTGATGCAATATTTTTTCCTTTTGATAGCGCTTTCAGGGCTTGGTGTTATGTAGTTGGTGAGTCATTTTCTGATAATTCATGTTTGAGAGATGGGAGGGGGGGCTAAAGTTTGAACTGAATTTATTGGCCAGTACATAAGCTATATCTTCATCTTAAGTACAGGTAGCATTATTTATAGTTAGCTCAATGCATTCTTGTGTTGTCCTCCTGAGGTTATCAGCACAACTAATAAAGGCCTTGCTCAGGTGGCTATTTTCAGCCTGAACTTGGGTTTGGTAGATTTAATTAAGTATCTGAATTGCATGTTTAATATGATGATGAAGGCACTTTAATTCTGTGTGCTACTTTTCTTACTTTCAGGCAATAATCTCTTCCTTTTATTGTAAAGCTTGATGACATTAAAGTTCCACGGGGGGAGGGGGTTGCTATGCCCTTTTCCTGTTTCTTCCAGGAAAAAACACTTACATGCTGGTGTAGTTTAGTGGTATATGTTTCCACATATTCAGTTGAGTTAATTCTGTTTGGTGGGAATTTGAAGCTTGCCAATGGATCACTTAGGAATAGGTAGCTTATCTTGGAGAAATGTTTACAAGTACGAGGGGCAGAAGTTGTCACTGGATTCGCTTTAATTTCTAAGAAGATTAATTCATTGTCAGACCTAACAATGATGCCCATAAAGGGATTTTCATAACTCAGTAATCTTTTCTCAATACCTGAGTTTTGTATTGTGTCAAAAGCTGTGGCCAAGCCCAGGTAAGCATGAAATAGATTCTTACCTTCATTTATTGCTCTAGTGACTTTTTCAAAAAAGCCACTATGTTAAGCAAGCATGACCTGTCTTTGACAAAACCTAATGGGATGGTTCCAGTGTTTGGAGGACTCCTATGTTCTTATTGTTTAATTCCATGATAAATCTTTTGATGGCTTTACACACGACGCTGGTCAGACTCATGGGTTGTACTTACCTTGGTTGCACATGGCCCTCCATTGCGCAGAGATATTACTGTTGTGCTGCATTCACTTGGTATGAAGCCAGTATAGAGGCGGGAGTTGAACAGTGTTATTAGCGGAGTGGTTAAGTCATGTTTCATGTGATTCAGGATACATATATTGAAAGTGTCAAGACCCATAATGCAGTATTTTCTGGCTTTTGAATGAGCTTTCAAGACTTGTTCTTGCGTGATAGTGGTGGTTGTAGTGGTTTCTGATATTTCTCAGATATTCAGGGCTGAGAGGGGTGAGAAGCTGGAGAAGAATTTAGCAGCAAGCAGGCTTTGTCTATCTTCTGCTTCAGTATAAATGGTATTTTTCACAATCATATCAGAGCACTGCTTTATAATGCTTTTGAGATAATGGATATAGGTAAAGAAGGCTATGTGGCTATTTTTTGCTTACATTTTGCCTTTGTGGTTCTAATTAGATTCCTGAGTTGCATAGTTAATTAGTGATTAGATTTATAATATGCTGGGTGCTGCACTTCTCAATTTTAGCTACAATTCTCTTCCTTGTGTTATAAAGTTTATTGATATTATAATTCCACCAGGGAGGTTTGTTTTAAAGGTTTGTCCTGTCCTTGTTTTTACTGGGTGCAACTACTTCTGTGCAGTTATTTACATGCTTGTATAACTTAGTGATGCATGTTTCCACGTAAACAGTTGAGTTTTTTGGCTTTGTAGATTATTTGAAGTTAGCCAGAGTATAATTTAGAGGTAGGAAATTTGTTTTGGAGAAATTTCTAAAAGTTCCAGAAGTAGTGGGGATTTCATGTTTTAATTCAAAAGAGACTGCTCTGTGGTTGGACCTGACAAGGAAGGATTTCGCAGAACTGATGTAGCATAAAGTAATTCTGCAGTATTTGAGATGGCCAAGTCAAAAATGTTGCTTCACCTAGTGGGTAATCTGACAGCTGTTTCAGCACATTTGGGTTAACAAAGTCTAGGAATCTCTGGGCTTGCACACTACTGGTGGTATATATCCCTGTCTATAGTTAGATGGTTGAAATCACCCAGAAATATGGTATTGGGTTAAGTGCTTAGTTAGTCTTGGGTCAATGAAGGTGTTCTACAGTTAGTTAGAATATGATAAATGACTTTGCTGATGGTGAGTTGGAAATGAATAAATTCTAGGTCTTCATGCTGGTTTACCAGCCCTGATATGACTGTCTTCTGTATGAAAACTAGGCCACCTTGACATTTGTTTTTCCATTCTTGCATTGTGCTATAAATGTGAGGAAGGCCATATACACTACACTGCCAGAGTACTCTCCGCCAACTTAAACCACATTTCGATCACCGCATTGACATCCACATCATACAATATGAGGAGGTCTTGCCAAGAGTGGAGTTCCTTGTTTAGGCTCTTAGCACTGATCAGTCGCATCTTTATATTTTTCTTTCCTTGTTTCATAATATTGGAGCTTTATCCATACCTCACAATCTGGAAACATCAAAAATATGGATAAAGGTCAATGAAAAGTAGGTGCAACTGGTCAAAATTTAGGACACTGATTAATATAAAATTTGCATATATAATAATGTAACCCCACCCACTCTGATGGAATTGTGGGATACCAACAAGATTGAAGTCACTAAATAATAATACATAATGGCAGACATTTGAATTTCAGACTTCATATCCCTCACAAAATACATAACAATGCAAAACCTGCTGAGTTTACAAGAGCAATATTTAAAATCTGTTAGACTCTGTCCCTAACATTTGTCCCACAACTACCACCATTATTTTTGGCTTTGTCCTGATTTCTTGCTATAAGAGACTGAGAGGTATGGCTAAGGAGCAAGGCAGAGCATCGTCCTTCATGTATAAAACACCGGATTGAAAAACAAACTGACAAAATCTACTTCAAACTAGAACACTGCCTGCATAAGCAGCTCACATAATTCAAACTTGGAAATGACAATGGGGGGAAACTTAAGTAAAGTGAATTAATATTTCACATCTGTCCACTACTACAATTACATTCATAGAAATCTAATCTTGTGCCCTTCAGTTTGCATCACCAATCCGGGCAGTATGCTGTTCAGGATGAGTTGGGTTGGGCCGGACACCGGTATACTTTTTAAATTTTACTTAGTCACTCAGCATTTTGCTCACCTTTTCCTAATCACTAATCAGTATGGTGTGTGTGTGGGGTCTATATTGTAAGTTCGAAGTTTGAAAACTTCGAATCTCATATGATCGACATCATATGAGCTAAGTTTTCAAACACTGAACATTACAACGGAGATCGCCGTAGGGAATATTTCCCTTCGCTTCAATGTAGTGTGATCTTGGAGGTGGTATATTTAAGTAGCAAGGGGAGTGGAGTGTAGGGGGGCTTGGCCCCCTGCATAGAGCGTTCAGGTAGGTTTTTTTATTTTTAGTTTGTTTATATTTTATGTTCGATGTTTGAAAACTTTGCTCATATGGTGTCGATTATATGAGATTCGAAGTTTTCAAACTTTGAACATATAATATAGACCCTGTGTGTGTGTATCTATCACAAGTCACAAAATTCTACTTTTTATAGTAACACTAGACATTCTTGCCATCTGGTTCAAACACTGACTGTTCCATAGCTGAAATGCCGACTAATTGATGGAAATGATTCCAGAAGTCCTGCTTTAAAAGTTTCCATATTCCATTAATCTACACTAGGCTGATATTTTATTTATTTATTTATTTATTTATTTCACATTTGTTAACCGGGTTGGTCCAGCTGAGTACAAACCCATTTTTAGTCAAGACCTGAGGAGAAAAGCTCCAACAGTAATATTAAACATTTTACACAGATGAGAGTACCAATTAAATTACAGAGTATAATAAACAAGACAAAAAAAAGAATAGTAATCATGATTATTGATATATACAGAGATATCATGTAAGAAGAATAATATATGATTTTACAAGGAAAAAGAAAGAAAGAAAGAAATAGCAATGGGAGTGTGGTATTAGCAGCAGTCAGGAATCTTTGAGATTAAGTAAATTAGGTTGAGTCAGCGAGTGGTCAGGTTGGATGCTGACAGGGGCATAACCAACTGTTCTGGAGGAAGCGTTTTAGTTGCATTTTAAAGATGTTAGTTTGTGTGATGTTTCGTAGATTTGAGGGGAGGTTGTTCCAGATTTTAGTTATAGATAATTTGTAAAGGAGATTGCCTATGTTCATTTTTGGTGTACATGTTTCAAGAAGTAGTTTCTCAGAACTGCAAACAGAGCGAGGGGTGGGGAATAGTAGGGAACTAAGTTGGTGAAAGCAGGACAGGCAGTAGGTTTATTTAGTATGAGGTAGGTTAGTTACAGTTGGGATACTTTTAGAAGGTGGGGGAATTCAAACCATTGTAGCTTGTGTAGGGCTATGCAGTGGTAGGTATGATTGGATAAGTTGGCTGCAGATTTGGCAATTTTATTATAGGTTTGTTCCAACTTGGAGAGCACACAGGATTGGAGTTTGGTGAGTACAGATTATCCATAAAGGAGGCTTGGAATGACATATGCTTGTGCAAGGGAATGCCTGGATTCACAGAGAGAAATTCAGAGCTGTGGCAGAGCAGGCCCAGCTTTTGGTTAGTTTTTCTGATTGCTTGGTGTATGTGCATGTCAAATTTTAGCTGGTCATCAATGGTCATGCCCAGAAGTGTGGTATTTGTGTCTACATTTATGGTGGTATTGTTCTGTGAAAAGATTGAGAAGGTAGTCTTAACGTGGTCATTATTTTTGGGGAGAAAGATGAGTAGCTTAGTCTTTTTGGGGTTTAAGATAAGCTGGTTATCATTTAACCATTTTCAATAAGAAGGAAAGACTACTGAATGTGTGTCTGAAGTTGTGAGATAGATTTGGAGGAGATAATCAGAGTGGAGTTGTCCGCATACTGTATGATGGTAGAGAGGAAGGATGCTGAGTGGAGATCATTTATAAATATGTTGAAGAGAAGAGGTCCCAGAATAGAGCCCTGAGGTACCCCTGTGTTTATGGGCAGGAAAGAAAAGCAGGATGCTTGCGATTTGACAGCTTGAAGACTATCAGTGAAATAACTAGAAAACCAAGAGAGAGTAGAGCTGGACAGGTTAAGGGTAGATAGTTTAGTCAGTTTAGGCAGATATTTTCTGTCTGAATAAGTCAAACCACTAATGTCACTGACTGCTACGTAAGTACATTACTAAAAGCACATACATTTCCGGCATCATTCAATCCTTATTATTCATCTTAAAGGATCTGTAAGGAGAACAACAGGACAACGAGAGAATTAAAAAAAAATTCATGTAGCTGTTCCAAAATGTGAAGCACCTACCCAATCCCTAAACTTGGAGATGGGGCTGCAAAACTGCTCCCTTTAAATGACACTTAAGCTGCAGGCTCATATGCTGCAGTCCCAATGAAATGACAAAGGCTGACCTACTAAAATGTTTTCCCAGCAATGTTTGAATTTGAAGTCACCTGTATCCATTTTCTTGCAAAGCTGTAAGACTTAACAAAAAGTCTTATTTTTAAATGAAAATAAAAATGTACATTACAACTCCAAAAAGTTGTATGCAAATGCTGTGAAATCAGGTGCGCTTAGGTCACTTTCCCTGCCTTCATAGATGCACAGCATGTCATAAAGTTTGTACTGGAGTTTCACAACAAAATCCTTGGCAATTATTACAACCAAAAATTCTTGGGACAAGAGGCTGTGAGTTGTGACTTACCTCCTCTACTAAATTTTGCAGTAAACCTATGCTTACGATATGATTAACAATCAAAGAAGTGACAAAAACCTGCGGTGGTGATAAATGTTTTTTGAAAGCTAAATACTGTGGTTTGTTTTCTTTACCTTGTGTTTTACTTGCATTCTGCTTTAACTGCATATTAAAACTTCAAAAGCGACCACAGCTCTGTCTCTTCTGAGTCAGGTAGAAATTAGAACTGATCAATTAAGGACTCATTCATAAGATAGAAGAGGACACTTAAGGTTAATCATTTGTGAACTGAGGGAGTGAAGCTAGGAACTAAACCTTCTATTTAAGGGGTAAAATAAAACATTTCAGAGCTTTACCAGAAAGGCTCATCCAGACTCTGCTACACTTTGCTGTGAAGGAAAGGTTAGTTTGCCTTTATTTGTTGTATTTTGTATTACTTTATTGCCTTTTTAGAATTTGAATACTGTGGTTTGTTTTCTTTACCTTGTGTTTTACTTGCATTCTGCTTTAACTGCATATTAAAACTTCAAACGAGACCACAGCTCTGTCTCTTCTGAGTCAGGCAGAAATTTTCTTTACCTTGTGTTTTACTTGCATTCTGCTTTAACTGCATATAAAAACTTCAAAAGAGACCACAGCTCTGTCTCTTCTGAGTCAGGCAGAAATAATTTTTCCCACCCTCCTACCCAGTTACAGTAGTCTTGTTAAATACCACTGTCTTTCTAGTTGCCTGCCTCTTATGTTAATCTGACCATATATCTCATTTCCTCTCTGCTTTCACTGGCTTGTGTGAGTAATCATAAAATCATCATTTTTGAAATCATCATTTTGAAATCCCTCCCCTTCAACTATTTAAATTTATTGGCCATCCTACTGTATTCCATAGTACCAGAATACAAAAGTGACCACCCCTTTCAATCCATCTTGCTGTTTTAAAAATAGTAACTCCCCACTAAACCTTAACATTTTTTTTTTCATCTTACCTTTAAGCATCCCTGTGACTAGCACCTGCTCTGATACCTGCTGGAAAGCACTAGGAAGCCTTAAACTGATAAATCACTCAACTCTCCTTGTTAATAAAGAGAAATTAATTGTAGACACTAAACAACCTATAATTGCAAAGTACCTTGCTAAGGTAAGGGAAAACAGCTCCTGTACTTTACAAAAAAAAAAAAAAAGCACCTAACCAGGCATGTCCAAGGGTCAGCTTCCACTGATTTCTCCTGTCCACCTGGTGAATCTAGGCATACTGTGGCAATGCAGCAATTGCCTCATGTACACAGACAACCCTCTCCTCCTACCACCCAACACTACAACCTGTGAGAGATGCACTTACACAGCCAAAATGGAAGCAAAGCTCTCTCCACCCAAGATTGTGCTAAACAGTCAAGAGGAGAAGGTTAACACCCACACTACACCTCAAGCAACACATAGCCCTTCTAGACCCACACCACCAACACCCACATATAGCAACACTGAATCCACATATGCAGAGGCCCTTAACTGTAACCTGTCCAAGCAACAAGGACCTCTGAAGCTGAAACACAAACAAACACCAATCACAACCAAAGTGTCACATAGCTCACAACACCAGTGTGCCACCCAGCAACAGCCTGTAAGGCAAGACAACATACCTAACACTTTAGTCATAGGTGACTCTATAGTCTGGCACACTGATGTCCCACTCACCAGGTTAAACAAGGAGAAAATTACAGTCAGCTGCCTGTCGGGTGCCAGGGTCTGCCACATAACGCATGCACTCAAGTCACTCCACAACAAGTACAAATATGACTCTGTCATTGTCCATGTTGGAGTGAATGACTTGAGACGTACCTCCCTGGACTACATGAAAAGAGACATGGAAGAGCTCTCAGATCATGTGGCCCAGGCAGGTATGACCCTAGCCCTGAGTAGCATCCTGCCTTCATCCAGAATGATACCACAATATAAGGACAAAATTATTGACTTCAATAATTGGCTAAGCTTCTGGTGTCATTCAAAGGGGATCCAGTATTTGTCTGCCTGGGAAGACATGATTGACAGACCACGATGCTTTGCCAGAGATGGTCTGCACCTGTCGCCCCTGGGATTCAGGGTACTGGCTAAGGCTCTTGCCACCCCTACAGTGCCTTTTTTAGGCAAAGTTCAAAGGACAAAACCACCACTGTAACAGGTACAAGCATGCAAAATCTGAAGGTAATGCTACTCAATTCTAGAAGTCTGAACCTCAAAATGCACTCTCTCGAGGCACTCCTAAAAATGGAGAGCATCAATATCTGTGCAGTAATTGAGACCTGGTTCAAGGCTCCAGAGAGCACCCCTGCAATATCAGGCTACAACTCTTACCACACTTTTCGGCCACTAAACCAGGACCGAAACACTAAAGGTGGAGGAGTGTCGATATTCACCAAGGATATTAACACCACAAGGCTAGTTGCCCAACACAATGCGTCTGAAATTCTCCAAGTGCAACTAACACTAGGTAAGACTGCAATCCAAATTGTAGCTTGCTACAGATCCCAACCATGCCCCAAGATTCTCACTACACCTTTCTAAACATACTGGAGAATATTAAGATAGAACCAAACACCCTAATACTGGGTGATTTTAACTACCCTGCCATTAACTGGGAAAACTACTCATGTACCAACACCTTTACGCAACGGTTCTTGGGATTCATAAATTCCAACGCCCTGGATCAATTAATGGATAGTCCCACCAGGGGCTCCAATATCCTAGACCTGGTCATTACCAACATGGGAAATTGATGCTCCACACCTATGGTCACCCACTCGTTAGTCAGGTCTTACCATAAGCTAATCACCCTCAACATTCACATCCCACCCCCACCCCCGAGTAGGGAAACCTCCATAAAAAACTTCTCCAAAGCCAACTTCATGTTACTCAAGTCAGAAGTGACAAACTTCATGATACCCATGCAGACGGGAACTGAAAGTTCAACTGCTGAATCCTACACTAAGGCACTGTACGAGCACATCCACTCATGCATGAATCGTGCCATCCCAAATAGAACCAAGATGCTCTCATCCAAAAAATAGGAAGCCAATCTGGTGGTCCCCTGCCATAAACAAACATTACAACAAAAGGATGAAACTGTTGCAGAAAAGAGGAAAACCCAGGATGCAAAAAACTCCCTTACCAGCCTCAGTAAGAAACTGAGATCCCTCATAAAATCCTCCAAAGCTAGTTACGAAAATAAAATTGCCAAAGATTCCAAAGACAACCACAACGCATTCTATAACTATGTCATGAATCTAAATGTCAATGCTCAGATCTGCTCTGAGCTAAAACAGAATGGCATTAAATATACTGATCCCAAGCATATTGCCAATATCCTGGCAGATCGATTCAGTGCCAACTTCACCGCCCTCTCACCCCCTAAATGGCCCATCTCAATAACGAAAGATTGCCAAATTCTGGTAATAACGGCCACACAGGTAAAAAATGCACTCTCCAAAGCTAAGAATACAGCATCCATGGGACCAGATGACATCCTGGGCTGTGTACTACATGAACTACAATATGAACTGACACCTCACCTAAGTGTCATGTTTAATCATAGCCTCACCTCAGGTTTCATACCTATTGAGTGGCGCAGAGCTACAGTTATCCCACTCCACAAGGGGGATCCATCTTGAATCTCAGAAACTACCATCCCATCAGTGTGACGAGCCTTATCTGCAAGGCCATGGAGTGTATTATCATGGAACTTGTAAACAAAGACATTGGCAACCTTCAAACACTGGAGCCCACCCAGTTTGGGTTTGTGAAGGGCCGATCTTTTCTCCTGAACCTGACTGACTTCTTTAAATCAGTCTCCAGAGCCATGGATAAGGGTAAGGTGGTTCACACAGCCTATCTAGATCTTGCCAAGGCCTTTGACACCACTCCCCACTCTGGAATCATAGATAAACTTACTAAGCTAGGCATTCATCTCTACGTCACCCAATGGGTTACTAACTGGCTTACTGATAGAACTCACACTGTAAAAGTAGCCAAATCCAGCTCCTCACAAGTGACAAGTGGAGTACCTCAGGGTTCAGTCCTGGGACCACTCTTGTTTGGCATCTATTTCTCTGAAGTACAGGCCAGCACTAACAGACTCTGGCTAACAAAGTTCGCAGATGACTGCAAACTGGGAGCCATTATTGAATCCCCAAATGATGTGGATACTCTAAAAAAGGGCCTTACAGAAACAGATGCTTGGTGCAAGCACCATGGGCTCAAGCTCAATGCCAAAAAGTGTATAGTTGTCCCCTTTGGGAAAAAACATGTACCCTTGAATTACCATATAGGTGGCAGTACATTAAACACCAAAAGTGGGATAAGAGACTTAGGGACACAGGTGGACAGTGGTCTCACCTTCGATAACCGCATTGCCACAACAGTCAGGAAATCCTTCTATGTGGCACACCTCATCACTAAGGGTTTTTCATCCAGAAAAAAGGAGGTCATTGTCCCACTGTACTCATCCCTCAATAGACCCATTATAGAATACAGTGCCCCATTTGGTATGTGCCTCTCAAGACATCTGCAACAACTGGAAATACTTCACTAAAAGAATCACAGGCCTAAAGCAGATGCCCTATGCTGACCTCCTTAAAAAACTCCAGCTATACTCTGTCGCATAAGCTGTTACATGTCTGTGTGATAAGCAACAATATTATGAGTCACTAAATCAAGTTCTTGCATGCTCTTTAGAGTGCAATTTATTTCATGCATTATATGACTTAAACCCCACATATTCAACTTATCCTTTTTAACTTTTTTAGTTAAAGTATTGTTTTCCACTCACTTCGATGGTTTATTTTTGCGTTTATGTATGATCTATCTCACAGGTATTTTTTAACCTTTGGCTTTCAGGTTAGTTCATCTTAGGTTTATTTTGTAGAGCATTATTTTACATATAGAACAACTGGTAGAGAAGCATAATACCTTGCATTAATAAGGTTAATGTTTGTTGTTTTAGTTGTTTTATTTTTTTTCTTTAATTTTAGGTCTGCATTGTCAATGACTCTATTTTCATAGGTACTTACTAGGCTATAGACTCATGAAGGTCATAAGAAGCCTATCCAAGCTTTGCATTCCCATGGCAGTTTTAGGCCTAATAGTTTGCAGACAAAAAACCTTGAGGTGGGCAGAACAAGGAAATGTTGGGACATTTACTTGTTGCTGCTATCCATAGCGGACATAGGTGCTAAACTGGAGATGAATTTGTGGTTTCCCATCCAGTCATCCAGATTATGTTGGAATAGAATAAGAGAAATACTTTGCTTTATGTGAAGTGGAAGATGAGTCCATAGAAGAGATTTTCTCTGTGATACATACCTATCCCTCCAACATGTTTTATGTTGCAAAAGCGATTGAGGTCACTAGAGTATGTGTTCAAACTACCATTGGACATTAAAATATGTAATAGGTCTGACAGTATAGGTTCTGTTGAAGTTATATATCAGAGATAGGGGTCACTTCTTATTAGGCTGTGTGGTACAGAGAACAGGGACACAACTTTGAGATGATATGCATAGATTTTGTGATTATGGCTTTTGACATTTTTGTGAGAAAACATTGTGGTCACTATAGCTATGACAAATAGTTGGAATGTACCTGCTGAACTGGGAATTGTATTTAATGATCATCCTGATTAGAGCTATGTACAGTAGGGTGATTACATCCTTGGACCTGGATGCCGTACCTTTAGACCTAAGTGGCACAATAAAAAAGACTTCTGTACTATAGTAGATACATAGTTGTCAAAGGACTGATAATTTCTGACCTAGGTTACCAGATAATTAACTATGGGATCAACTTTCGGGGTGTGTAATCTATGTGAAAGTTATATGGCAGGTCATGCTTGTGAAATGATACAATTATACATTTCTTGGCCTTTAGTTTTAGTCCATGGTTTTGACACCAACTATTTGTTTGGCAAAGGTCTTTTTCTATGATTTAGCTGTCCTCTGGGGAGAATATGATGGTGTAAAGTTTTTAGTCATCTACAGACATGGTCATCCATAAACCCCTATAATTTTTTTAAAGTAAATGCCTAAGAAGAGTGTTGCAATGACTGAATCCTCAGGTACACCACTTAGCAGTAGGTCTTTTGAAGTGGGTACAGCTACCCAACCTAATTTCCTGGCTTCTATTTGTGAGACAATTTGCTATCCATTTAGTTACATAGGGATACAAATGTATCTGGGAGAGTTTATCTATGACACCTGAGTGTGGGATACTGTTTAGTGTATTTCCAAGGTCTAAATATGCTGTGTGTACTTATATGTCCTCATACACTTTTTCAGTAATGTTCTGTAATAAGTTGAACAGGTTAAGTAGACAGGATCTACTTGCCCTTTAATCTGAAATGGCTTGAGTGAAACGTTTGTAGTATTTACTAATTCCATATTGATCCTTTCCATAGACTTAGAGATGAGGCTGGCCAGGCTTAAGATCATATAATTACTTTGATCCATTGAAACCCACCATTGTGCAAGCAGATGACTGTTGCTGTCCTCTGTTTATCTAGCATGAAGCCTGCTTGGAGGCTGATACTGAATAATCTCTGTAGGTGTTCTGACACATCACACATCAGACTGACCAGTAGGTAGCCTGGTATGCTATCTGGCACCATAGAAGTTTTATTCTTGCTTTGGATAGTGCCTTGAGGTGTTGTTCTTAGGATACTGAGAGTGCTGTACATGCAGGTATTTGAGATGGGAATAAAGGGGAGAAGGGCATAATGTGTGAACTAAATGTATCCAATTGCTGATTGGTTATGTTCTCTGGATCTGAGCATATGATATCCTGTACTCTTAGCTCTGCACTGTGCTGAGCATGGTTTCTGAGATTTCTAATATGCATCTTTATTTGGCTTGTTGTTTATCTTTCACTTGGGTGACTATTTTTATCTCATATTTGGCTTTAGTTGATTTCATCAGGGTCTGGAATTCTTTGTTAAGTATAGCATCAGTTTTACTGGCATCTTGAGAGTTAAATTTAATTGTATATGCAATGACCTTTTCTTTAATTCTAGAGTCTGCACATACTGGGGTTCCACCACTGGGGTATATTTTAAATTTGGAGTTGTATTTCTTTCTGAAATAGACAGATGCATTTGTGCAAATATTTACATGTGCATAGAATTTGGCATTAAAGGACTCCACATAAGCAGGATTATCAAGATGGAATGGGGTTTTGAATTTGGACAGGTCATATCTCAGTTTTATTAAATGAGCCTTCTCATGCTCTCTGAATACTGAGGAATTGAAAGATTTTACTGGCTTTAGTCTTAAGGTGAATGTGAGTGGTTTATGGTCTGATTTTACCAGGGAGAAGTTATAGCTGATAGGAAGCTAGGCTGCCCCATGTTGATAAGGGGACTAGGATTTTTTCTCCCCTGGTTGGGGTGCAGGCTAACTGGTCCAGAAAATATGTATTGATGAAGTCATGGCATAGTTTATTTCCGAGGCATAGTTTATCAATTTACTTGAGTTAGCATCTGTTTAATATTGTCCCACTCACTTAGTGCACTCTGCATACTACAATACTCAGAATATTAATCCTGTTTTCCATCCTACTTTTAAAAATGGTAACATCTGATACAAAACTACCAATTACTGGAGAGCATAGGCGCTGCTTTTCAGGAATCAACTTGGTATCGGTGCTTCTGTTTTGCACCTGGTGAGAACAGAAGCAGAGGAACATTATTTTCTAGTTTTCCTATTGATTACTAATCATTTAAAAGCCTGCAAATTGCTCCTTAAGCATCAGTTTTGGAAAATGCATCTGCTTTGCTTCTGATGAGAGAAAAAAACAGGGGGACATCAATTCCTGATGGTCTTTGAATGGGCAGTGTGTTTTAGAGCTCTCTGATTGGTCGGGTTGCAGTTTTGGAAAGAACGTCTTTGGGGCCTTTGTACAGCTTGACTTTCTGTACTATAAATCTGTTGTACACACAATCCAGGGTATCTATCAAGAGAAGACTATGGCAAGTGTACAGAATCCGGTAGCATCTGGGATAATCTACTTCTTGGGAAGCCGCTTGGGATTGGCACTACTGTTTTTATTCTGGTGGGAGAAAGAGCAAAGGATCATTGATTAATGTGTACATGTAGATGTGGTAAAGCCAGTGCTAGGTCCCAGGCAGAGACCTATAGGTGAATCACCATTATTCATCATTCTTGGCTGACCTAATCTTATCTTTCATGAAATGGTCAAAGATTAGTTACCATCCCAACTAATTTAAAAGTATCACTCTAAATACTTCGGCCATAAATCTTTAGGGTTTACTATAATAGTATGCCTACAACCCTTGAGTACTGTAATGAGCTTTAGTATTCCACTATTTGACAACAGGGCTCAACAATCTGGTTTTACTCCATCTCATAAGTCGGTCAGCAACTGTTGTGCAATAGGCAGCACACTTGCTATTGATGATCAGAGATCAGAAAGCTGTGGGTTTTCTTCTCTTCCCTAATTTCAAATGTTGACACTGCAGTTAAGCATAAAGGGGGTGCTGCACTTCAGTGTGTGCTGTCTTTTGAATGAGATATTAAACCAAGGCCCCATCTGCCTGATTTGGTAGTTGCTCAGGAGAATATAAAAGATCACATGGCACCTATTAAAAATGCAGGTAAAAATCTCCAGGTCTTAGCCAAATTTCCACTAGTCATATAAATACCACCTTGGGCCTCCTCCAGGAAAGAGGTCAATAGTCTAAGGGAACTAATTCTGATAAGAATAAATAAATAAATACACACACACACACACACACATATATATATATATATATATATATATATATATATATATATATATATATATATGTATAAATATATTTGTCAAGAAAGAATAAATAAATAAAAACACACATGCATACATACATTGATACATAAATCTGTTGCCATTCTGATCACATTAGGTGTTGTAAGGTAGTGTCACAACTGCCTTATGGTTACTGACTGTTCATGGCTTCTTACAGTTAAAAGTACAACCTGCAAGAGATGTAAGTAGTTAAGAAACATGCAGGCATTTGCAGACTCCACAGTCACCAGGCAGTACAGGAAGAGGGTATCTGTAAGCTGTTTGTCTTGTGCCAGGATTTGTGATGTCTCATTGTTGCCCATGTGGAAATGAATGATGCTAATGATGGCACATGATGGAACCTGCTATGCATGTGCTAGGAAAAGGAAGGACACTAATCTTGAATTCACCTAGAATGATGCCTAGATACCAAAAACAAGGTGATTGGCTTTAACAATTGGCTGAATAGTTGGTGTCACTCTAGGAGAGTCCAATATGTGGTGGCTATGGCCTGGAAGAAATGGTAGATAACAATTCCTGTTTTGCAAGGCATGGCTTACAACTTTCATACCAGGCCTTCCACATACTGGTTAAAGCCTTTGCTGCCCTTTAGTTACTTTTTTAGATACAGCACCCTGTTTGACATTTGCTCCCTCTTCGACATCCCCTCCATAATAACCTACAATCTCAAAAACATCATACTGGCACTTCTCAAAGTAAACAGAAAGATTCCTGAACTTGAAGTCCTCCTGTAACTCAAACACATTCATATCTGTTTATAGGTTCATAAGTTCATAGGTTGGTACTAGGCTATCAGCCCTAGGGCCTATGCAAACCTAGCCATAACAATTCCCTGGATATTTCTTCCCACAATGTTTAAGTCTCTGGGCCCCTGTCTAGCAGGGCGACTGACATGATCCCCGGGGTGAATTTCTTATCTCCCATCCAATCATCAAGGTTCCTTTTGAAGAGGGCCAATGAGGCACTCTGCTTGATATGTATGGGCAGTCTAGTTATTTTGCCTTGGTTTAAATGTACTGACAACATTTTCTCTATGATTTAGTGCCTGTCATTCATTCAGTCCCAAGAGTAACTGTGTGGGAGTACCTACCACCAACTTAAATCAGCTTACCCATGACCCTAACTTGGAGCTCCTGGATATCCAAATTATCATTAACAAATCCAACTCTTATTTCACTGTTACCTACAAGTCACCATCAACATCCTCTAAAGATCATCAAAATGACCATCAGGCCCCAGTGACCTAATGGATAAGGCATTGGCCTCCTAAGCCAGGGATTCTGGGTTTGAGTCCCATCTGGGGTGATATAATACATTTCAGATGGCTTACTGGGAAATTGCTGTGACTATGGTGTGGAGGGTCTTGGGTTCAAGACCTGCAAGGGCTGTTTATTTCTTGGGCTAGGCTTATATAGGCTCCAGGCCTGTTAGCCTAGTACCTATGAACCTATGACCATAAAACAATTGAGGGGGGTTAAATATCAAGCAAAATACCTTCTTGATCTTTTTCTTCTTCTTTTGGCTGCTCCCGTTAGGGGTCACAACAGCAGATCAACTGTTTCAATTTCTTCCTGTCTCTGCATCTTCCTCTGTCACACCAACCATCTGCATGTCCTCTCTCACCACATCCATAAACCTTATTTTAGGCCTTTTGCTTTTCCTGTTACATGGCAGCTTCATCCTTAGCATCTTTTTCCCAATATACTCTGCATCCCCCCTCAGCACATGTCCAAACCAATGTAATCTTGCCTCTCTGGCTTTGTCTCCAAACCTTCCAACCTGGGCTGACTCTCTAATATACTTATTACTAATCCTGTCCATCCTCGTCACACCCAGTGCAAATCTTAACATCTTCATCTCTGCCACATCAAGATCTGACTCCTGCCTTTTTGTCAGTGCCACTGTCTCCAACCCATATAACATAGCTGGTCTCACTACCCTCTTGTAGACCTTCCCTTTCACTCTTACTGGTACTCGTCTGTCACAGATCACTCCTGACACTGTTCTCCACCCACTCCATCCTGCCTGTGCTCTCTTCTTCACCTCTCTTCCACACTCACCATTATTCTGAACTGTTGATCTCAAGTACTTAAACTCATCCACCTTTGCCACCTGTACTCCCTGCATCCTCAATATTCCTCTATCCTCCCTCTCATTCACACACATATATTCTGTCTTAGCCCTGCTGACCTTCATTCATCTTCTCTCTAGAGCATATCTCCACCTCTCCAGGGTCTCCTCCACCTGTTCCCTACTCTCACTACAGATCACAATTTCATCTGCAAACATCATAGTCAATGGGGACTCCTGTCTGATCTTGTCTGTCAACCTGTCCATCATCATTGCAAATAAGAAAGGGCTCAGAGCTCATCCTTGATGTAATTCCACCTCCACCTTAAACGCATCCACCACTCCTACCACAGACCTCACTGCTGTCACACTACCCTCGTACATATCCTGTACCACTCTTACATACTTCTCTGACACTCCCGACTTCCTCATACAATACCACAACTCCTCTCTAGGCACCCTGTCATATGCTTTCTCTAAATCCACAAAGATACATTGCAACTGCTTCTGACCTTCTCTGTACTTCTCCATCAACACTCTCAGAGCAAACATCGCATCTGTAGTGCTCTTTCCTGGCATGAAACCATACTGCTGATCACTAATCATCACCTCCCTTCTTAACCTAGCTTCCACTACTCTTTCCCATAACTTCATGCTGTGACTGATCAGTTTAATCCCTCTGTAGTTACTACAGCTCTGCACATCACCCTTATTCTTAGAAAATCGGTAGCAAAACACTTTTTCTCCATTCCTCAGACATCCTCTCACTTTCCAAGATTTCATTAAACAATCTAGTTAAAAACTCCACTGCCATTTCACCTAAACACCTCCATGCTTCCACAGGTATGTCATCTGAACCAACAGCCTATCTGTTCTTCATCCTCTTCATAGCTATCCTTACTTCCTCCTTGCTAATCCACTGCATTTCATGATTCACTATCCGCACATCATCCCTTCTTGATAGGGGATTATAATTAAGCATCAATTGCTAGTCTTAAACCACTAAAAATGGATATGCAAAGTTTGTTAATGTCGGTACATTAAAGAATGTTGTAAAGCCATCCACTAGAGAATCTAATATCCTTTACCTGGTCAGTACCAATCTAGCCTCTGCCTGTACTCCACCCCATATTTCCTCAACCTTAGTTAAGTCTGACCACAAGTTAGTCCTCTTCTTTGTCAGGCATAATGATATTATGCTCAGCACTAAATGAGACCATGTTTAGAGACATTATCAGGGCAAATATACTTCAGCTTGTGGAAAACTTATTAAAAATTCTCAAAATTCTTCTGCACATGGACCCAGTTCAGAGAACGGCCACATTTACTTCTGTTCTCAAAAATATTTTATTTTTTTAAATTAAGATAACAGAGTATCACAGTATAAATAAAACATTTTGAAAATCAAATTTAAAGATGTATATTTCAATAAATAGAAAACAAAGTAAACTACTTACATTATATACGTATTGCCTGAGACTAAAATATATGCAAATGACAGTCACATTTACTTCTGACTTTTTTAAATAACTTTGCAGCTGCATAGAAAAGTCAATACTTTTCTGACCTAAATATAATGGCAAATTCAGAAATTAACCTATCTGACTGAACTCCTCTATTAATAAACTGTATAATAAAAGATGAAAAATGATGAAACATTGTAAGAAATCCCTATCCCCTTATCTAAGACCACACTAAAACATGCCATAAGGAACTTTAAAGTATCATTAGAAAAAAATAAAGCAATTAGACCACTACAGACATGAAAGGAAACTACAAGATTTTCTGCAGTTATGTTATGAAATTAAGGAATAATGCCCATCAAAGATTTTTTTTTTCTTTACATTTAACAAATATTTGCTGTTAAAAGGAATGTCAAATGTAATGTAATGTATTAGTTGAAATGTGTTTCTGCTTAATATTTATTAGTATAAATAAGGTTGACACTGGAGTGGCATTCAATAGCACATTGCAAAAATAGTTAAATAATAAGGAACAGTTTTGGATAGTAAACCTAGGTTCATAGGTTCATAGGTAGGTACTAGGCTATCTGCCCAAGGGCATTTATAAGCCTAGCCAGAATGTGTTGGCTTTTGCCTCCCTTTTAGATTAGTTTTCTGAGCCTCTATCCAGCAGGGCAACTGAAGTGATCCCAGGGGTAAATTTACGATTTCCCATCCACCCGTCAAGATTTCTCTTGAAGAGAGTTAGTGAGGGGCTTTGCCTAACATAGATTGGGATTCTATTCCAGAGCGAGGGAAGTCTCTGGGACAGGAATTTATCCCTCCAGCATGTCCTATTTATTGTTGTGCTGAGGTTTAAATCCCTAGAGCGTGTGGCTCTAAGAGATTTGGTTTTCTTGAGCTGGAGCATGTCCATTAATTCCGGAGCTATATGTAATCCTATATGCAATCCTGGATTAAATGATTAAATGAATATGTTTGAATTATATGTTTGATATTTGATTTTTCATTTTTCCTGGTAGCAGTAGTGATCATTTACTAAATGATTTTCTCCTATTGTGAAATTTAATGATTGTTCAATGTGGCCACTATGCCTAGTTATAGATTTTGCATTGTTAATTATATATTATTTATTAATATTTGTTTTACATTGATAAAATATGTTGTAACACCAGAATTAGCATTTTGAAATGAATTTGAAAATTGTAATGTAATATGCCTTAGAATGGTATTATAGGTCATATGATTATTGATGGTATTTAAAATGACTTCTGTATTGAAACTTTACACTGTATGCTGTCAAGGCCTCTTACATGATAAAACCACAATTTCTGTGTTATCACCGAGAAAATAAATTTGAATTATTCAAACATAATTTGGAGGCTAATGCAACACACACACACACACACAGACACACACACACACACACACACACACACACACACACACACACACACACACACACACACATTATTCCCACTTCTAAGTCTCCTATAGACACATGCACACACTTCCACATACAGCCATACATTCGCAAATCAAAAAATAATATTGATGCTACTCTAGTGATATGATAAACATTAGTTCTAAAAAAATGGTAATGTTGGCACACAATGGTTATGTACAACATTTGCCAACATTAGTGGCTGCAGCATACTTGCCTTTAATGCTAAGAAAGTTAGAAGGTGTTATGTTCTCATTTCAGTTGTTTAGATTTATCTACCAGTACTGGCAGTGTGGCAGTGTCAGGCATTCTTTATGTGCTATCATCCTTCAAATGCGGCATTAAACCAGAGATGTATCTACATGAGTCAAGGTAGGTAAGATGGAAGTTTAAGATATTGGTATATTTCATGAAGTGTAAATGTACTTTGCTTAAATCAAGACTTAATACGCATAATAGTCTGATGGTTGGACCTGTTTCATCACTTAATATTTTAATCATTGCTGCTGTATATCACCTCATGTATTTAATTCTGTATGACTTTTCAAATACCTTAAATAGAGTATGCAAATATGAGCTAATCTACATGCATATGAATTATGAATAAAAAACAAATTTCAGACCTTAGTGTAACCTCCACTCCACAAGATGGCACTGTCATTAATGAACACTTGCTGGTCCTTCTGAAGATAAGGCTTATACCAGCCTACAGTGACACACTTCATGGAATCATCTGCAGTTAGCTGCCAGTTAATGAAGTGCCTACGAGTAATTATGTCACCGTTGTTGTCAAAAAACAGGTTTTCATCATCAAATGTTTTAAAACGCACACTCCTTAGGTAACCGAGAAGCTTTAGAAAATAAAGGAAGAGGAACGGTCTTATTGATCAGATTATGTTAATGAAAAGTTGATGTTGTTTTAACAGAAAACACATAAATATTTCAGTCAATAAAAAATATGTGACTTTTAATACATTTTTCACAGTCCCTACAACACAATAATCCTGCAACACAGCAACGATTGTATAGTATTGAGACTGAACATTATGATGTCATATAGTTATGCAATTAACACTCTTTGTTTGAGTCCCTTGCACAGTAATCTCATCTGACCTCCTCCTTAACAAGTCCATAAAGCCATCCATTTAAGCAGGGTCAAGAACCCACCACACTGTCTGTTCCCCTAGGATGTGAGAGTTGAGTCATGAGAGTACTGAATTAGTATGCTGCGGGAGAGGGTTAGGTTTTCTGGTTGTGCATCTATATCTTTTCCCCTTACTGTTTCCTCATAAGGCATATGCATGCTTCTACACATGTAAGTTTCCCATCACATGGCACACACTCCATGCAAAAGCAGCCACTGTGACTCTCTTCTTTACTAAATGTAGCCCCTCTCCCTGAAGTGGTTAAGGCAACAAATGACGCTTTTTTATTACATCCTAATGGCAGCATTGGTAGCTCCATGTTCCTTTTCTTGCTGGGGCACAATATGGACACAATAGCTAGCTGGTAGGGTATGTGAAGAAGAAAAAAATGTACTTAGGATTGGTCTTAGGGGGAATGGTGCCCTTGATGAAGGGTTCCATTCTTATCCATCTAGTGATCACTGCTCTCTCCTTCACAGTCCCTGGTGCCCTCCAATTTTCCCAATTCTAACCTTCCCATGCCATCTACTTTACTTTTGTCAAACTTTTCTCCAATTTTTGTGTTATTCTTCAGTCTTTTCCTGCATCCTTCCTACACACTAAAACTAGGCCATAGGAGGCATCATCTGCAAAGGCTGGAAATTAAGAAGAGCTACAGCAATGACTATTATAGTACAATAGAAATGAAAAAGAAAGAAAAAAGTTTGGAAAAAAACTCTTGCTGAGTGGCATGGCTGCCTCGGCCTAAGGTCATCCATGTTGGTATTCACCAGGGCACAATATTTCGTAATTGTAGCATGTGCAGCAGTGGGCACTGGTGTAGACAGATTGTCCATCTTCTTTGGTGGCAGTCAGTTCTGGATCATCTGCTGCAAAAACTAGATCTTTATCCCTTCTTGTCAAACATGTCTGCATCTCTGCGTTATTCTATAGAAGAATGTTTTATGAACGTAAAACTTATCAGTTAAAATGTCATAGATGATGACAGAGAATTCAAGGCACATCAGAGTAAACAAAAAGGTACTTTTTCTGCAAGATCACATATTCAGAAAATTTCCTTTTCTGCAATGTTGGTGGTTTGTAATAAGATGTATCACAGTTTTCAAATTATTTCAGAGTTACTTTTTCATGAAGTATTTACACATTTTAAACATTAGTATAAGTATACATGTTGTACATAGTAACATCAAATACAGATTAACAATCTTTTATAAATCATGTTATTTTACTATTTATTTATTAAACCGGTAACTGGGGTGGTTCTAGGAAGCTTTTCAGCCACAGCCCTAGCAATAACTGATATACATTTTAATAAGATTCTAGTTAATTAGCATAATGTATAAGCATATAAAACATAAAATGCAGATTATACAAATATGTACAAATATATAGATACTGAAGGTAGATAAAACAGCATAAAAATCAGTACATAAAACTTAATTAATAAAATAATTGGATGTTTCATTATTCCAGTAGAATAATTATTATCAGGACTGATAATAGCTCCATAGCTCTAGTGTCCCAGGACCCAGCCAGACGCCGGCTATTAATCACGGTCGCTCCCTGTGTATACAACCTAGCAAGCTCCCGCAACTAAAAAACCTGCAAAGAAATAGTGAAGCAGGAGGTCCGTGAACATCGCACTGCAAGGAAAAGTTATAGGGTCGCTCCTGTGTATACAACCTAGCAAGCTCCCGCAACTAAAAAACCTGCAAAGAAATAGTGAAGCAGGAGGTCCGTGAACATCGTACCCTGCAAGGAAAAGTTATAGGGTCGCTCCCTGTGTATACAACCTAGCAAGCTCCCTCAACTAAAAAACCTGCAAAGAAATAGTGAAGCAGGAGGTCCGTGAACATCGTACCCTGCAAGGAAAAGTTATAGGGTTGCTCCCTGTGTATACAACCTAGCAAGCTCCCTCAACTAAAAAACCTGCAAAGAAATAGTGAAGCAGGAGGTCCGAGAACATCGTACCCTGCAAGGAAAAGTTATAGGGTAATGGCCCTACTGTTAACTGTTGTAACAACCGCACGATAGCTGGGTCTGGCATTAGAACTACTATTTTAAGCCCCAAAAGTAGAACGCTACATTACAGCTAACCGTAGCCTTTATAAATCCTTGCAGCAAAACCTCCTGCAACAATACGGCTAACTTCATATTATTCTTGCCTAATTTTCAAGCTACTTTTAAACTGCAACTTGCCTAATAGACCTTGTAGTAGTAAAGATAACACCCACCTTGCAATCTCCAATCATTGGCAAATTGGATAACTGGTGTAGCCCCGCTCCATATTATTCTTGCCTAATTTTTAAGCTACTTTTAAGCTGCAACTTGCCTAATAGACCTTGTAGTAGTAAAGATAACACCCACCTTGCAATCTCCAATCATTGGCAAATTGAATAACTGGTGTAGCCCCGCTCCGCTTGCCCTCGCTTCGCTCGGGCTCGCTTCGCGCCCCGCCCTGCCCCCTATTCTCACCCGCCCCCACTATTCCTTAATTTATACTCTCCCTGGCCACTCCCAAACTCCTCTTCAACCAATCCCCTATAACCTGTGGTTGAATCCCAACCTATCCCTTCTGACAGTACTAGTCCCCTCCACCCCCTGCTACTCTCATACTAGTGCCAAAATCTTAATCCAACTACAATGGCTATCTACACACCTCTATTACTTACCATTTTGTCATCCCTGCTAATCTACCCAATCCTACTCACAACCTATGAGGACACAGAATACCTAGGCTTTCACTATCCCAGATTCAGGACCTCATCTCCCTTACCCACTTATAACATCCCTCAACCCCTCCCCTCCCAGTCGCCCACCTTACTCAATTATGTTCCCATCAGGCCTAGATACATCTATTCCAAACCTAGGTACTATCATAATACCCTACTTAGGATCTGGAAACTTATAATGAGGCTAAAAACAACATCACCATGGATGGTGACATCCACCCTAACCCAGGTCCAAATACTACTACAACCTTTTCTCCCTCCACCAACTCCCCAACCAATATAGACCTTGCACATAGACCCTAGACTCCTTGCTGGCCTGCCACCTGAATATAAGGAGTGTAAACAACAAAATTCAACACCTACACGCCCTCCTGGCAGTTTACTCACCTGATATACTATGCCTAACGGAAACATGGCTAAAACCTACCACTAAGGATAATGAAATCCTGCCTCCTGGATATAACATGCATAGACTTGACCACCAAAAAGGTGGAGGGGTAGCAATACTCTACAAATCCACTTTATCTGTCACCATAGCCAACCCCAATCCCTCTATTCAATAATGCTGAGATCATTACCACAAAACTACACATTAACAACCATAAAAGCATAAACATTATCTGTGCCTACATACCCCAGGGAAGAACACAGACACCCTTGAGGAGTTCCTAACCTGGCTCAACAATAACCAGCCACAGGAAACCATAATTCTCGGGACTTCAATATTGACTGGAAAACTTGCTCCTCTCAATCCCCAGCAGTCCATGTAAACCTCCAAGGATTTACCCAAACCATAACCACACCCACTAGGCAAAACAAATCACACGACAAAGCTAGTACCCTAGACTGGATACTCATCAACAACTCTCCACATCAGTATATGTCAGGTACTACACCTGATGATCTAAGCGATCACTGCCTCACATATATACTTAAACTAAAGGTTAATCACCATCATCAGCCCACATATAAAACTATAAGAAGTAATAAAAACTTTAACCCCCAAAAATTTAACAATGAACTAAAGTCTTGCAACTGGTCTGCCCTAAAAAGCCTTCCACTAGATGAAGCAGTTAGCTACTTCAATTCCAGATTTCTGACTATTCTCGACCTCCATGCCCCTAGCCGCAGTAGTAGAAGCAAGGTCAATACTGCACCTTGGCTCACTAAAGAAACTAGGGCAAAATTGCATTAAGAAATAAAGCATGGGTCACCTACAGAACTACTAAAACCCTACCTGACCAACTGTTATTTAGGCAACTAAGAAATGAAGCAAAAAATCAGTAACCTCAGACAAAAAGAATACTACCACCGCCTACAACAGGTTCAAAAACTAAACCTCAGAAATTCTGGATGGGAGTAAAGACTACTCCACCCAGGACAAACCACCACCCCAAAACCATCTGTCGCTAATCAAAGCCCCCCCAAAGATATTGCTAACTCCTTTAACACCTTCTTCACTGAAACTATCCAAACTTTAGCTAACCAACTCTCACCCACTGGCTCCAATCCGAGCACTACCAATTCCAAAACTACAACTTCCTTTAGCCTTCAACCAGTTCCTACTCAACTCATCAAAACCCTACTTAGGAAACTAAGACCAACCACCCTGGCTGCTGACCTCCTCCCAGCTGACTACTTACAAAAAGCTGCAGATGCAATTGCATACCCCATCTCCATCCTTATTAACCGATCCATATCAGAAGCCATAATCCCTGACATATGGAAAATCTCACACGTCATACCACTACACAAAGGGAGCAGTTCCACTGAACTGTCTAACTACAGGCCCATAGCAATCCTGTCTCCACTAGCTAAGATCATGGAGAAGTGTGTACATATTCAACTAATGAAATATCTCACACAAAACAAACTTTTATCCAACTCACAACATGGTTTTAGGCCCAATCACAGCACCACTACAGCCCTTCTCTCTTTCACAGACACTATAAATCAAAATCGTAACAACAACGTACTGTCCTCTGCTCTCTTCCTAGACCTGTCCAAGGCCTTTGATATGGTGGACCACAAAATGCTAATGAACTGCCTGGAGGCCAACAACTTAAATAAAATGACCCTCCAATGGTTTGAGTCATACCTACAATGCAGGAAACAGGCTGTACTGTGGGAGGGTAAACTCTCCTCACACCTCTCCATCAGACTAGGAGTACCCCAAGGCTCAATACTAGGTCCCCTTCTGTTCTCCATCTTTATAAATGAACTTAGCATAGCCATACCAGAGGCCACCTGCATTCAATATGCAGATGACTCTACCTTGATCTGCACTGCAAAATAACACAAATCACCTTCAACAAGGTAGAAAACTGGCTGCTAAACCAACGCCTAATACTAAATCCCAATAAAACTAAACTACTTCTCTTTACCCCAACACACAGGACCACCTCACCCCTGTTCAATATAACAGCTAATAATGGTACCATCATCACCCCAGTTACCCAAACTAAACTATTGGGTGTCATGATCGACTGTAACCTCAGATTTGATGCACACATCAATCAACGATAAAACTACCAATATAAAACTTGGCAGTCTGTTCAAGACCAAAGCATACCTCACCCTCAAGCCAGAATAACAATTGCCCGCTCCCACCTCCTATCTACCCTTCTCTATGCCTCTCCTCTATTCTCCAACCTGAATAAAACCAATCTTAAAAACTGTCTTCATGCTACAACCAAATCGCTAGATTTGCTACTGACTCACCCTACACTCCACCACTGCCAGAACCTGAAACTCCTGGGCTGGTTGGAACTACCACACCTCCTACAGCTCAACCAACTCAAAGTAGCCCATAAAATCCTCCACCAACCGGACACCACCCCAGCCCTAAGAAACACAATCTGCCCCTACAACAACAGTCGCCACACGCTCATCCACCAAACTTCTAGTACTTACAATCAAATCCAACCATGCTGCAGGTGACTCCCTCTTCACCAACTCTGTCGGTAAAAACTGGAACTCACTACCTACTGACATTACCAAAGAATCTTCTCCATCCATATTTAAAAACAAACTTATAAGTCACCTCAAGTCACACTGGATATGCCCCTGTACCAACCCAGACTAAGACCTCATACTTCCCTCCAACATACTCTGTTCAGCTACTCCCCCACACATTAATTAATGAGATCCTTTATGACTAATCTATAACTATTGCTATCCTCGGCCTCCATGGTCGATAAGAAAAGCATGCCACTGGACTAATGGAAGTATGTATATACTATGTCTACTAGCAATTTGTATTGTAATCACAATTTATTGGATTGTCTGTTTTGTCACATCTATGTACTATGTACTATGTCTACAATCTTCTTCTATGTAACCTCTATTGTGGAACATTTACTTGTAATATCTATTTCTTATCCTAATCTGTATCTTTGGAGCTTTTCTCCCCGGGACTCCGCTGAAAATGGACATGTATCCAGCTGGACCATCCCGGTTAACAAATGTAAAATAAATAAATAAATAAAAAAAATAAATAATAGTTATGACATATATCAAAAACACAAGACACCAGTTCAGAAGTAAATAAGGACTCTCTGTCTCAAGTTAAAGTAGATGAGTAAGGGAAGAAATTTAAAAGTTGTAGATTTCCTTTGATTTACTTTATTTACAATGGCCTTCAATTTGACTGACATGATTAAAAAACAATCTAGAAACAAAAATATTTATATGCATTGATTAATTTCCAGGAAGGTATACCTAGAAATAATACAGTAGAATATGATTAGAAAATCAGAGAAATTGGAAATAATACAGAAAAGTGTGACTAGATAATCATAGGCTGCATCCAAGATGAAAATAAATGAATACCTAGCAATGAATTTCAAAGCAGTCTAGAATGACAGAAAAAATTAAAAATCAGAAATAAGAAAGATATTGGTTTATGATTAACTTTGGAGCATGCAAACGAAAAAAAAACATGTTTTTGCAGAAGGACAAACCCCCACCTGCACCCTTCGAAAAACGTGACTAATATTTTTCCAACTCTGAGATGATTACTTCCCAAAGAAAGGAAATATTCCGCACCTTTGGGGATTATTAATCTTAAATATACCTCAAGGCTGATCAAACAAGACAATGTACTTGAGGTTCTCCATGTTCAAATCACCATAGGCAAAATCCAATACCACTTCCCTTGCAAGCTATTGCAAGCTATAGATCCCCCTCTATGACCCAAGAAACCCATATCATGTATTTACACTTACTGGAAATACTCACCATCCAACCCAATAAAATATTCATGTACAACTTTAATTACCCCACTATTAACTGGGAATCATATACAACACCGAACATATAGACATAGAGATTTCTGGATTTTGTAAACACAAACTCCCTGGACTTGTTGTTAATACACCAACCAGGGGTGCAACCATACTGGATCTAGCCGGATCTGGTCCTCACTAATATGGGAGAGTGCTGCACACACCCTAGTGTAATGTCTTCTCTCGTAAGATTAGACCACAAAATGGTCTCCTTTGAAGTAAAAATAAAACTTGGAACCCCAGCTATCCTGGGAATGTTCAGGAACTACATTAAGGCTAACTTCCTATATTAAGTGATGTCCTGGCAAAATTTCAAGCCTCAATAAACCCTGGGAACACTGCTGCCTAGACAGAATTGTTCAAAGAAACCTTATACAAACATGTTAATAGCTGCATAGGGGCAGGTGCACCCACTAAAAAGAAGTACAGAAATAACTCAGAAAACAAGCCCCCCTGGTGTACTCACAACATCAATAGGCTGTATAACACAAGGAATAAATTAATGGCAAAAATTAGGAGGTGGAGTACCCAGCGGAATAAAAACATTCTCATCAAACAAAACAAACAACTCAGAGGACAAATAAATTCTACCAAACGTAAATTTGAGGATACGTTTGGCCTTGCAGTCCAAGGACAATCATAAGACATTCCTTAGTTATGTCCATAATGACAAAGACAATACACAATTGTGTGCAGGGTTCATTGTAAATGGAGCCATCTATATGGACCCAGAAGATATAGCAAACCTACTGGCTGACAAATTAAGCTCCAACTTTACCCCTCCCTCTCCCCCAACTTTCCCTCAGAAAATACCATCAGAGATAACTCCCCATGCCATCATTGGGGAATACATCCTTAATGTTCTCTGTAAGGCCAAGAACACTGTATCTATGGGCCTAGACAATATCCCAGGAAGCCTTCTTAATAGCATGAAACAAGATATATCAGGACTTCTGGAATTGCTATTTAACTGTAGCCTTCAAACAGGTTTGATGACTAATGAATGGAGGACAGCAACAGTCATTCCTCTGCACAAAGGTGGGCCATCAACAGACCCGGAATTCTACAGAACCCTAAGTCTCACTAGTCTCATATACAAAGCCATGGAAATGATCAATAATGACATAGGAAACTTCCAGACACCGAATGCAACCTGGATTGGTTTCATCAAGTGTAGTTCATGCCTACACATCCTGATGGAATTCTTTGAAAAGTTTGCCAAAGCAATGGATGAGGGCAAAATTGTTCACACTGCCTACCTTGACCTGGCCAAGGCATTTGACGCAATATCCGACTTGGGCATTGTTTACAAACTTAAGAGGTACAAACCATTATGTCACCCAGTAGATAGTCTGCTGGTTCACAAACATGACCCAGGAAGTTAGAATTGGGGACTTCACCTCTACAAAGCAGCCAGTCACAAGCAGAGTCCCTCAGGGATCAGTACTGGGATTGCTGCTTTTTGGCATTTATTTCTCTGATCAAAGCCGATGTCAATGGCCTTTGGCTGACTTAATTCTCTGATGAGTGGAGTCCTACAGGGGATTGGTCCTGGGTCCTTTCCTGTTTGGTATCTACGTCTCAGAAGTCCAGACCAACACAGAGGGACTCTGTCTGATCAAGTTCGCAGATGACTACAAGCTGTGAGCCATTATTAACTCCCCAAGTGATGCAGACATCCTACAGAAAGTCCTCACTGAGACCAGTGACTGGTGTCAAAACCATGGCCTTAAGCTTAATGCCGAAAAATGCGTCATCATCCCCTTTAGGAAAAACTCAGCTCCCACTAATTACCACAAGGTGTTATAAGAGATCTGGGGACGCAGGTTGACAGCAACCTCTCCTTCGACCACTACATTGCCACTGTTATCAGAAAGTCCTTATATGTGGTACATCTCATTAGCAATGGTTTTGCATCCAGGAAGAAAGAGGTCATCATCTCTCTCTCTACTCTTCCCTCATTAGACCAATCATAGCGTATAATGCCCCATTTGGCATGTACCTCACTAGATACCTGCAACAGCTGGAGAGGCCAGAAAAGTACCTCACAAAGAGGTTCCTAGGCCTTAAACACATGTCCTACATGGCCAGACTCAAAAAAAAACTCCAGCTATTCTCTGTCTCATATCGTCTACTAAGAGGCGATCTCTACTTGACTTAAAAAGCCATGTCTGACCCAGCTCTGTCAGAAATGCTAGCATTGAAAGAAATTCCAATCACTCCGCACCACACGCTCACCCTCAACCTCATTACCACAATCAACAGAAAATGCTGGAGGGACAGGTTCATAACGCAGAGACTGCTCATGCTCTGGAATAGACTTCCCATACATGTCAAGCAAAGCACCTCGCTGGCCCTCTTCAAGAGAAATTTTGATGAGTGGATAGGAAATAGAAAGTTCACCCCTGGGATCACTCTAGTGGCTCTACTTGATAGAGGCACTAACATTGGGTGGCACAATGCCAGGACACTTCTGTGGGCTAGACTTGTAAAGGCTCCAGGGCAATTAGTCTAGTACACCCTATGAACCTATGATTGTGACCTGTTGTTGAATCACCCACTGACACAAATGGTCTCCAGGAGGGCTGACACAGACAAATAAGTGGTGTCAAAGCCATGGACTAACACTAAATGCCAAGAAGTGCATAATACTATCCTTTGGGAAGTCATCCACCCCTGGTAACTATTGTATTGACAATACATCTCTAACAGCTGGCCCAGTAGACAGGGACTTGGGCATCATATGTTTACAGTAGTGAGGAAATCATTCTATGTTGTGCAATTCATAAACAAAGGTATGGCATCTAGGTCCAAGGAAGTCATTGTTCCAATGTATTCATCATTCATCAGTTCATCAGACCTTAGGTTCATAGGTTCATAGGTTCATAGGCTGATACTAGGCTATCTTCCCTAGGGCATTTCTAAGCCTGGCCAGAGTGTGTTTGGCTTTCGCCACCCTATTAGATTAGTTGACTGTGCCTCTGTATAATAGGTCACAGAAGATAGCCCTTTTAAGGTTAGCTTACTGTGCCTCTGTCTAGCAGGGGCACAGAAGAGATCCCAGGGGTAAACTTATGCTCTCCCATCCACTCGTCAAGATTTCTCTTGAAGAGGGTCAGTGAGGGGCTCTGCCTAACATGGATTGGGATTTTGTTCCAGAGTAAGGGGAGCCTCTGGGATATGAATCTGTCCCTCCAGCATGTCCTATTTATTTCTGTGCTGAGGTTTAAGTCCCTGGAGCATGTAGCTCTAAGGGATTTGGATTTCTTGAGGTGGAGCATGTCCATTAATTCTGGGTTTGACATGGCTTTATATGTCAGGCACAGATCACCTCTGAGTAGGTGGTAAGCAACTGATTAGAGCTGGAGTTTCTTTAGCCTCACTGCATAGGGCATCTGTTTGAGTCCCTTGATCCTCTTGGTGAGGTACTTTTGGGGTCTTTCCAGTTGCTTCAGGTGTCGGGTAAGGTACATCCCAAATGGGACATTGTATTCAATTATGGGCCTGATAAATGATGAGTAGAGGGGCACAATGACCTCTCTTGATCTAGATGTGAACCCTTTCATGATAAGGTGGGCTATATAGAAAGTCGTTCTAACCACTTTGGCAACATGATTGTCAAAGGAGAGATTACTATCTACTTGGGTCCCCAAATCCCTAATTACTTCTTCCGTACCTAATGGATTACCACCTATGTGGTAATTTGTGGGCACTTTGTTTTTCCCAAAGAGGATGACTATGCACTTTTTGACATTTAGCTGTGAGACCCTTTTGGAGGATGCTTGTGTCAGTTGGAGAGTCGATTATGGCACCTAGTTTGCAGTCATCTGCGAACTTGGTCAGCCATAGTCCTCCCATGTTAGCCTGTACCTCAGAGAAATATATACCAAACAAGAGAGGTCCCAGGACTGAGCCTTGTGGGACGCCACTTGTAACTGGTTTAGAATCTGACATGGCACCTGCAATTCTGACCATGTGGGTTCTATCTCTGAGCCAGTTTGCAAACCATCTTGTGACATAGGAGTTGATATTTAAGCTGGTGAGCTTATTTATGATGCCCAAGTGGGGTATTGTATCGAAGGCTTTTGCGAGGTCCAGATAGGCTGTGTGGACTATCTTCCCTTCATCTATGGCCTTGGTGACTGTTTCAAAGAAGTCAACCAGGTTCAAGAGGCAAGATCTGCCCTTAACAAAGCCAAATTGGGTAGGATCCAGTATCTGGAAGTTCCCAATGTCTTTGTTTGAGTTCCATGATGATATGCTCCATAGCTTTGCAGACCAGGCTTATAGGGCGATAGTTTCTGGGGTCCGTTGTGGCACCACCTTTGTGGAGCGGGACCACTGTTGCTGTACACCATTCCTTGGGTACATATCCTGTAGTAAGGCTGAGATTGAACAGTGACTTTATGTGAGGGTTCAGTTCTTCTTGGAGCTCGTGTAAGACGCAGCCCGGGACACCATCCAGTCCCATTGATGCTGTGTTTTTTGCATTGGAGAGGGCAGCTCTCACCTGTGCATCTGTGATGTCAGGGAGGCTACACTCTGTTGGGATAGACATTTGCTCTTTTGGGGGGGAGGGGGGGTTTGCACTGCACCTGTCTGCCAGGATGTTGGCAATGTCTGTGGTTTCAGTGTATTTTTTGTCATTTTGCACTAACTCAGAGCATATCTGAGAGTTACCACCCAGGTTCCTGACATAACTAAAGAAGGCCTTGTGATTATCTTTAGCATCTTGTGCAATTTTTTTTTCGAAGCTGGCCTTAGATGATTTTATGAGGGATCGTAGTTTCTTGCTAGTACTGATCAGAGATGCCTTCCCTTTTTAGGATTTTGCTCTATCATGTAGTAGCTTCCTCCTTCTGTTGTATAGCTTATTTATGGCCGGGGTCCACCAGATAGGTCTCTTGCCTTTGGAGGAGTGAGTCTTGGTTTTATTTGGGATAGCACAATCCATGCATTCCTGTAGGTGTCCATAGAATGCATTTGTAAAGGATTCTGCGGTTTGGGCCGTATTTTCTACTGGCCCGAGGGCTTTGAAGGATTCCATCTTGGTTTTGAGAAGTGTGAAATTTGCTTTTGAGAAGTTCTTCGCCGTGGTTTCCTTAGCTGGGGGTGCGGATGGAATATGGATGTCCAGTGAGATTAATTTATGGTCAGATCTTACCAATGAGGGGTATACCTCTGGTATAGAACATAGAGTCCCCATGTTTGTGATGATCAGGTTCAATATATTTTCTCCTCTTGTGGGAATGGTGACTAGTTGTTCCATAACATTTGAGTTTATAAATTCTAGGAACCATTGGGCGAGGGTGTTGGGGCTTGAGTAGTTCTCCCAGTCTATGTTTGGGTAGTTGAAGTCACCCAATATAATGGTGTTTGGAGAGACCTTCATATTCTCCAGTGTTCTCAGGATAGCCGAGTGGGGTTCCTGAGTTTGGGAGGGTGGTCTGTAGCAGGCTACAAACTGAAAGGCAGTTTTGCCCACTGTTAGTTGCACATGGATGGTCTCCGATGCTTTGTGTAGTGCCACTAACCTGGAGGTGTCGGTATCTTTGATGAATATGGATACTCCCCCTCCTTTCGTGGTTCAGTCCGAGTTTTGGGGCCGAAAAGCATGGCATGAGGTATAACCTGGTAGTGCTGGGGTGCTCTTGGGAGCCTTGAACCAGGTTTCTGTTACTGCACAGATATCAATATTCTCCATACTGAGGAGAGCCTCGAGTGCATCCATCTTGAGGTTTAGACTTCTGGCATTGAGCAACATTACCCTTAGTTTCTTTTTCCTTGTGTTGTCTATGGAGGTGGGTTTGTCTTTTGAGCCTTGCCTTAAAAAGGCACTATGGGGGTGGCAAGAGCCTTAGCCAGTATTCAAAAGCCCAGGGGTGACAGGTGCAACCTGTCCCTAGTGAAGCAACGTGGCTTGTCGAGCATGTCATCCCAGGCTGACAGACACTGGATCTCCTTTGAATGACACCAATATTTTAGCCAATTGTTAAAATTGATAATTTTATCTTTATACTGTGGCATCATTCTTGGTGAGGGTAAGATGCTACTCAAGGTCACAGTCATACCGGCCTGGGCTACATGATCAGAGAGCTCCTCTATGTCTCCTTTCATGTAGTCCAGGGAGGTACGTCTCAGGTCATTCACACCAGCATGGACAATGACGGAGTCATATTTGTACTTGCTTTGGAGTGACCTGAGTGCTTGTGTTATATGGCAGATCCCAGCACCCGACAGGCAGCTTACAGTGACCTTCTCCTTGCTCAGTCTGGTGAGTGGGACGTCAGTGTGTCTGACAATAGAGTCACCTATTACAAGTGGATTAGGTGTGTTGTTTAGCCTTAAGGGCTGTGACTGTGTGGCACACTGACTTTGTGAACTATGTGATACGTGGGTATTGTTGTGGGGTAGCTTTCACTTGGATGTCTGCTTTGGAGATCTCTGCTGTTTGAGCAGATTTTTATTTAGAGCCTCCAAGTATGTTTTTGTGTGTTTATGTGTTTGTTTTGCTGAGACTGGATTTGTGGTGTGTGTGGTTACCTTCTCCTCCTGACTGACTGTGCCAGTACTGGGTTGAGAGAGCTCAGCCTCCAGTTTGGCTATATAGTTGCATCTCTCACATATATCTGAGCTTGTTGGGAGGAGGAGAGGGTGGTCTCTGTATATAAGGCAGTTGTAACATTGCCTCAAGATTCCCAGATTCACCAGCTGGGCTGGAGAGTAAACCCGAAACTGACTTTTGGAAATGCCAGAATAGTATAAGGAACTACTTTTTGAATGATCAGAAAGGACCAATAGGGATCCAAGTACTTAAAGGGAGTATAAGAGGGCATAGTGCTTTAGTATATTAGTGTTTACTTATAAGATTACTTATACGAGCAAGTGCAGGGCTTTAGAATGAAAATAGAGTGCTTATTTTTAGATTTAGAACAGTTCTAAGGGAAAAAGTGAAGAGCAGACTTTGTGGAGCTGGGAATAGTTTAAACCTGTTTAAGCAAAATTGTGCAAAACCACGCAAATGCGGGTTTTAAAGCAGGGAAACTGAAAGAGATAGGAATTGACCCAAAACGGCCAATAAGCTACTAGTTTCAGGGCTGAGACCACTCCTCCAGGGACAGATAGGCTGCTGAAAGCTCCCCACTCTCACTGGTGAACAGAGAGGCTTCCTCCTATCCAAGTAAGGATATGGGCAACACAGGAAACTATACCACAGTCCAGAATTCAGCAAGCCTGAAATCTGGACTAATCTAGTTCAGCAAAGGTGGGAAAAGAGAATATTTTTTTTTTTTTTTTTGTTTTTTTTCAGGAAACAGCAGAAAAACACACAGAAAACACTGTAAATGCTATAAACAGGCTAGCACATTTTAGTGTGTAGCCTACAACAGTTATACAATACAAAAACAACTTAAAATGATATAAAACAAGTGCAAAAACTGTAAAAAGCAGAAAGGCAAATGCAATTTAAACATTTTAAAGCACAGATCAGTTAGAAACTCGCTTTTTAGGTGGGAAAAGGCAATCGGAGCAAAAAAACAGAGAAAAAAATACTTAAATCTGGAAAAGTCTCTCTTGGGTCTCTCTGTCATTAACTACAATTCCCCCTTTGGTATGTACCTTATCAGACATATTCAACAACTGGAACATCCACAGAAGTTCCTCACTGAAAGAACACAGGGCATAAGTAACATGACCTATGCAGACTGCCTCAGTACTCTATCCTTGCATTCTGTCTCCTACAGGCGGTTAAGGGGAGATCTATCCCTGGCAAACAAGGTATTGTCAGACCCCACTCCGATGGACCTCCTGCATATTCACAAACAAACAGCACCAGAATTACCCATTCTTAACACTTAAACTTTGTCTGTGACATAAATAGGATCTGCTGAACAAAGACCTCCCCCCCAAAGAAGACACTTTATTCAGCTAATATTTTTCTAATTTATGTTTCTTCCTACTACTCTGTTACTTCATCTTGCTTTGCTTTTTAATGCTACTTGCTGCCTGTTCTCTAAAGTGTTCAACTGCATATTTTCTGTTGCATTTATTACTACTTGTTTATAGCCTGCCTAAATTGTGTTATTCTTAAGTGTTATCCTAAGTTCTTAGTTTTGGTTTAAGCACTTGGGCTTTAGGCTCACCCCTTAGCTCTCCCTGGCCTTTCTCCCTCAGACTCTGACAAATATGTATGGACAATTTCCTACAGTTTCTCCTGCCAGTCTAGTTGATAAGGACATCCTGAGACAGTGTAGCAACTGCTTCATGTACACAATCAACTATCTACTACTACCATCTAGGAACACAATCTGTGAGAGATGGAAATTACATTAGGAACCTAGAGTCCAAGCTCTTCCCCCCTCAAGCCAGTATATCTGGCACTGAAAAGGTTGTCACCACAATCACTACACCTCAAACACCACCCAGACCTTCACAACACACACCTACGTATGCGGAGGTCCTCCACATAACAAAGGAGACCTCCGAGGGAAAAACACACGCGATCCCCACAGCTCTCCACACCACATACCATGTTTAGTCTACTCACCTGTGCCTCACAACCACTAAGGATTCACCATAAACCCAGCATATTAGTCTTAGGAGACTCCATTGTGAGACACACAGATGTGTCTCTCACCAGGCTGGATAAGGAGAAAAAGTCACGATTACTTGTCTGTCAGGTGCCAGAATCCACCATATCACACATGCACTGAAGTCTCTCAACAACAGTGGATGGGAGATAGTAGGTTTACCCCGGGTATCACTTCTGTGTTACTGTTAGACAGAGGCACAGTTTACTAACCTCAAAAAAGGGCATAGCAAAATTCATTTAAAATGGGTGGCGAAAGCCAAACACACTCTGGCTAGGCTTATAAATGCCCTAGGGCAGATAGCCTAGTATGAACCTATGAACCTATGAACCTATGAACCTATGTTATGACTCTGTCATAGTCCATGTTGGCGTGAATGACTTAAGATGTACCTCTCTGAACTATATGAAGAAAGAGATGATTAAGCTTGCTGATTATGTGTTCCAGATAGGTATGTCCCTAGCCTTAAGCAGCATTTTACCATCACCCAGAATGATGTCCCAATACAAACTGAAAATGATTGACTTTAACAATTGGCTTAGTTTCTGGTTTCATTCCTGGGGGATCCAGTACCTGACAGCCTGGGAAGATACAATCAACAGACCATGATGCTTTGCCAGAGATGGCCTGCATCTGTCTCACCTGGGCTTCAGGCTTCTGGCAAAGGCTCTTGCCTCCCCTGTAGTGCCTTTGTTAGGAAAAGTGATGAGGTTAAAACTACCGATATAAAAATTCAACAAAACAAAAATTAAAGGTCATGCTGCTAAATGTTGAGAGTTTAAACATGAAACTGCACTCATTGCAAACATTCCTAAACCTGGAAATTGCTGACATCTGTGCAGTCACAGAAACCTGTATCAAAGCTGCGGAGAGCACCCCAGCCTTAACTGGTTACTCATTCTATCATACATTCAAACCCCAAACTGTGGGCAGTAAAGCCAAAGGAGGTGGAGTTACAATATACATTAAATACATGCACACCCATCAGCCTAACTAGTCTGATCTGCAATGCCATGGAAAGGATTATCATGGACCTCATTAACAAGGATGCTGGCAACCTCCAAACACTTGATTCCACCCAGTTTGGCTTCATCAAGGGGAGGTCATGTCTGATAAATTTGGTCGACTTATTTGAGACAATCACCGAAGCCATGGATGAGGGGAAGACAGTGCACATCACCTACCTTGACCTGGCCAAAACCTTTGACACTATTCCCCACTTGGGCATAATAGATAAACTCTCTCAACTAGGCATCAATCCATATGTTACCATATGGGTAGAAACTGGCTCACTGATAGAATCCACTTAGTCAAAATAGAGGAAGCCACCTCAAGCAGTAGACCCGTAAGAAGCAGCGTAACCCAGGGTTCAATCTTGGGGCCTCTGTTATTTGGGATATAGGTTTCTGAGGTGCAGGCCAAAACCAGTGGGCTATGGTTGACCAGGTTTGCAGATGACTGCAAGCTGGGTGCTGCCATTAATTCCCCTAGTGATGGACACCCTCCAAGAAGGTCTCACTCAGACAAATGACTTTGACCACCATGTTGTTTCCGTGGTATGGAAAGCCTTCTACATGGCCCACCTCATAATTAAGGGTATCTCATCCAAGGACAAGTAGGTCATAACATCCCTGTGTTCTTCCCTTATAAAGCCCATTATTCAGTACAATGCACCTTTCGGCATGTACTTCACAAAGCACATGCAGCAGCTGGAGAGACCACAGAGGCTCTGCACAAAGAGAATCCAGGGCCTCAAACATCTACCATACACAGATAGACTAAAAGCCCTATACCTTTACTTAGTTTCATACAGACTCCTTAGAGGTGACATCTGTCTGGCATACAAGGCAATCCATGGACCCCACCTTGATGGGACTGCTGCATATCCGCAAGTCAAGCTCCACTCGAGTAACCTGCATGCATGGCCTCAACTTGGTCTGTGACTTCAACAAGACTTGTTGGCGGCACAGATTTGTGTCTCAGAGATTACCCCATCTGTGGAATAGACCCCCTCGCCACATCATGCAGAGTACCTCTTTACCCCTTTTTAACTGCAACCTGGATAACTGGATGGGAAACAGAAAATATACCCCTGGAATTCCATCCATGTCCCTGCTGGACAAGGGCATTGGGTGCTGATTTGTCTAAACTTGGGCTAAACTCTTGGCTAGGCTTATAAGGGCCTCAGAGCCAATAGCCTAGTAACCTCCTATGATCCAATGATCTCTGTAACAGGCTCCCCGTCCATGTGAAGCAGAGTTCCTTCCTTTCCTAACCAAATTCAAGTGTAACTTGGACAATTGGATGGGAAATAGGAAATTCATCCCTGGATTGGCATTTATGAATCTAATGGACAAAGGCAGCCTGTAAATGGTTAATTTCCCAAGCCCCTGCTTGTAAATGTTTCACCTCCCAAGTCTCTGCTTAAATTTATCAAGGGTACCATAACTTGTCAGAGATTTGGGATGCATGGCTAGGCTTAAAAAGGCCCTTGTGAATATTAGCCTGGCAAACACCTATGATCCTATAAAACACCTGTTGATCATTTGTATTTTGACCAGCGTGGCTTGAAAAAACAGAGGTCAAAATTAGGGAAGTTCAATATTTCAGATGACATACATATACACACACACACACACACACACACACACACACACAATGTGTGTATATATATATATATATATATATATATATATATATATATTTTTTTTTTTTTTTTTTTTTTTTTTTTAATACATACAAATACCACATTCGGAAAGTAATACTTTTGCTATTATTAACAGATAAGGCATCATTTTTGGCTCAACCAGAAGAAAAATTAGTAATGAAAACATTCTTACTTGCCATGGCTGAAAAAAGTTAATGTCAACACATGTTGCATTAAATAATGACCCTTCTTCATGTTTGCATGCTTTCAAATTCTGCAATGCATGGGCCAGTGCATATACAGCATTATACATATTGTACTGGAATCGGAAATCTGAAATGGGATATGCCACTTGATTCAATATCTCTGGTTTCTCCTGACCAGTACATTGTCTGTACCCTTCACCTGCTGCCTGAATAGTCCTATTATCCATCCATCTGCACTGAAATGCTGTTTCCCAAAATGTTTTCATGAAAATGTCATTGGGAAATTTAGTAGGGTGAATGGTGTAAAGGAAGTCTTTAAAGCCTGGCATGTTACTGCTGGCTACAGTAACTCCGATTGTACCATGAAGTACTCTTAGGATATCTTTTACGGTAAACACCAAAGAAGTGCTCCAACTACTACTAGCTAGCCAAATTTTACCAGTGATGTTCTGTAGAATAATTTCTGCCATCAAAGGAAGTACATGTTCTTGAAATGCATAAATCACTACTATGGTAGCTGAAGACTTCTTTATTTTATGAACAAGTGATGTAATTTTAGGCTGTGTTACTTGTGGTGGAATAATTTCTTCAAATTCAACACAGAAGCCAGATTTTTTTAATTCTTTCCTGAGTTGCTGAATTCCTTCTAGTCCATAGTCATTACCTGTAGCAAGGAGGCTCACCCATTCCCACTGGTAATGTCTGAGAAGCTCAGCTAAAGCTGTTGGTTGGTGAAAATTGCTTGGGACTGTCCTTACAAACGATGGGAATTGATGTTTGTCACTTAAAATAGAAACTGATGATGCATGGTTAACCTGCAAAAGAATAAAACATTAAGGCTGAATATTTAAGACAGCATTTGTGTATAGTGTAATGAGTAAAGCAGAGCAATATGGGATAAAATCACAGTGCACACATCCATGACTTAAGCAGCAGTGACATAACCACCCATAAAGAATAGATGTGACAAGTAAGTCCAATGTGTTGTGAAATTTAATACTTGATGGACGACAAGTCATGTGGACTTAGATTCAAAGGTTCATAGGAGTTTACTAGGCTATCATCCCTAGAGCCCTTAAAAACCTAGTCATGTTAATCCCAAGTTGCCTCAATTGTCCATATTAGGTGGATGTAATTCACAGAGAGAGTCTATGGTCAACACCGACTACCCCTGTCCATGAGGGACATGGGTGCTACCCGCAAGGTGAATTTGCAGTCTCCCATCCATTTGTGTAGATTGTATTTGAATCACGTCAATGAGGAGCTTTCCTCCAGATGAATTAGAAGTTTATTCCATAAGAGCGTCAGTCTCTGGGAGGTATATCTGTCTCTCCAGCATGTTCTGTTAATGTCACAGGCTAAGTTAAGCTCCGTAGAGGAAGTGACTCTTGTACCATTAGATGTGCAGATGTGCAGCATTTCCATCAGAGCAGGGTCAGAGACTACACTGTAGTCCAGGCACAAGTCACCTCTCAGCAGCCTATAAGAAACAGAATACAGTGACAGGACCTTTAGTCTATCTACATACATCATAGTTTGGAGGCCCTATATTTTCTTAGTGAGAAACCTCTGTGGTGTCTCAAGCTGCTGCAGGTGTCAGGTGAGGTATATGCAAAATGGAGTATTGTACTCTATCAGTTGTCTGATGAGGGTTGAGTACATTGGGGTTATAACGTCCTTAGACCTGGATGCAATAATTTTACTTATGAGGTGCCCAACATAGAAGATTTTCCTTACTACTGTGGAAACTTGGTGGTTGAAGTTCAGATTACTATCTACCTGTATTCACAGGTCTCACAACACTGGGTTTGAGCTTAGGGGGTGTTGTCAATACTGTAATTAGTGGTAAATTCCACTTTGCCAAAGGACATAATAATGCACTTTTTTGCATTTAGATTTAGACTGTGGCTTTTGCACCAATCATTTGTCTGTGTTAGCTCTTTCTATAATATGTTATTATCATTGGGTAACTCAGTATTGCACCCAACTTGCAATCATCAGTGAACTTGCTAAGCCAAAGGCCATCTACTTCAGCACTGACTTTTTAGAAATAGATTCTGAACAGTAAAGGTCCCAGCACAGATCCTTGTCATACACCACTGGTGATGGGTCTACTGGTAGAAGTTGAGTCTCCAACCTTCAATGTATGTGTTTTGTTGCTGAGCCAGTTGGCTACCCATTTAGTGATGTAAGGGTCAATCCCCAGCTGGGAGAGTGTTTCAATGATACCTGAGTGGGGAACTGTGTCAAAAAGCCTTGGTCAGTTCAAGATAGGTAGTATGCACTGTCTTACCTTCATCCAGGGCTTTGGTGACTTTCTCAAAGAAGTCTGCTAGTTTTATCAAGCTTGATCTATCTTTAATGTAGTCAAATTGAGTTGGTTCTTGAGTTTGAAGGTCATCCATGCCCTTATTGATAAGGTCCATGATGATTCTTGCCAAGATCTTGCAGGTGAGACTTGTTAGACTTATGGGTCTATAGCTTCCAGGATTAATTGCTGGCTCCCCTTTTTCAAGGGGATTACAGTTGCTGTTCTCCACTCAACTAGAACAAAGCCAGTTCTCAAGCTATGGTTAAAGAGAATGCTAAGTGGGTCCACTAGGTGTTGTTTTAGATTGTTTATTAAGCAACTCAGAATGTTATCTGGTCCCACTGAGGCCGTGTATTTAGCCTTGGAAAGTGCAGACATGACCTGATCTATAGAGATAATAGTCAGAGGGCTAGTGTCAGGTATGCTTTGGGGTGTGGCTGGTGGAACCAGGGAGGTGAAGTTTGTGCCAAACCTGTCAGCTAGCAGGTTGACGATTGCCTCCTGTGCAGTATGAGTAGTACCGTCTACTATCACTTCAGCAAATAGGTGGGAATTATCGTTTAGATTTCAGACATAGTTAAAGAATGCCTTATGATTATCCTTAGCTATGGATGTTATTTTAGCTTTATAATTAGTTTTAGAGGATTTTACAAGATTTCTGATTTGCTTGTTCAACCTGCGGAGGGAGTTTTTTTTTCTTGCTGAGTCAGTTCCCTCTTATTCTTAGACATCACCTTCTTCCTCTTGTTGTATAACCTGTTTATACTTGAGGTCTACCAGGGTGGCTTGTTTTTTTTGGGAGGACCTAGTTTTGATCTAGTGGGTACAGCTGAGTCAAGCAGTTGCTTAAGTGTTTATATAGGGCAACTGAGCACACCTCTGCATAGGAGACATTGTTGTCTATGAATGCAGAGGTATAAAACATTTTACACCATTGCCTGCTAGTCTCTAGCTTGCTTTGGAAAAGTTTTTTTTAGCTTTTTAGCTCCTGTGGAGGGGGGGGGGGTGTCAGGTCGAATAGATACTTTGAATGAGACAGTTTTATGGTCCGATCTACCAGGGAAGGCATCACACAGGGGGAGTGCAGTGACTCCCCATAGTGGTGAGTACTATGTCTAGGATATTTAAGCCCCTTGTGGGTGTATAGACTATCTGTTCCAGAGCATTTGAATTGAAAAAGTCCTGGAACCTTTGGGTGAGTGTGTTTGTGCTCATGTATGGCACTCGGTTGATGGAAGGATAGTTGAAATCACACATGATTAAGGTGTTGAGCTGTATGGTGAGTGATTTCACTAAGTCCAGGTAGGCAGTGTGCTTTTCTTGGTTCATGTTGGGGGCCCTATAGTTAGCAATGATGTGGTAGGGTATTTTGCCTATAGTTAGTTGGACATGGAGTAGTTTGAGAGAGTCATACTGTTTGACCAGTCTCAAGGTGTACTTGGCTTTAATGAAGATGGATACATCTCCACCTTGGGTTCTTACCTGCTCATTTTGAGGCCTAAATGTGTGAAAAGCATTGGAGCCTTGCACAGCTGGGATGCTGTCAGCAGCCTTCAACTTTGTCTCAGTGACTGCACAGACATCAACATCTTCCAAGGTGAGGAATGCTTCCAGGGAATGCAACTTCATATTTAGACTCCTAGCATTATGCAACAGAACCCTGAGTTTGCATCGAGTGGATTTTGTTACATCAGAAATGTTGACATTGCCTAAAAAAGGCTTTATGGGAGAGTATCCAAAAGCTTAGAGGAGACAGGTGCAGAGCATCTCTGGCAAAGCAGAGTGGCTTGTCGCCCATATTGTTCAAGGCTGACAGATACTGGATCCCCATGGAATTATACCAGAAGCTAAGCCAGTTGTTGAAATCAGTCATTTTTTGTTTATATTGTGGTATCATCCTGGCTGAAGGTAGAATGCTGCTTAGGGATAGGGTCATACCTACCTGGGACACATAACCTGAGAGTTCAGTCATGTCTCTCTTCATAAAATCAATAGCAGTATGCCTGAAGTCATTCACCCCAACATGAATTATGACACAGTCATGGCAATACTTGTTGAGTGACTTGAGTGCATGCATGGTTTGATTGATCCTGTCACCTGACAGGCAGCTGACCGTGACCTTCTCCTTGTCCAGCCTGTTGAAGAGAACTTCTATGTGTCTCACTATGGAATAGCCTATGACCAGAACTTTAGGCTTTGAAGTGCTTTGCCTTGGGGGATTGTTTGCTGAGATGCTGAGACAGAGTTTTATCTATTATTATGTGCAGTGGATTCTGTTTTCATAGCAGTGTGTGCCCATTGCTTACATTTTGGAGGTCTCTGATATTTTGGTAGGCTTCTAGTGAGTACCTCCATGTATATGGGTCTATGTGTCATGTCTTTAGTTTGTGTGAGAGATGAGGAGTTTGTACTGACAACCTGTTTGGTACCCAGATTGTTGATATATGAGAGACGTGATTGCAGTTTCATAGTGTACTTACATCTCTCACATAGGGTATTTGTTGTAGGAATAAATAGTTGTAAGTGTATATGAGGAAATTACTACACTGCCTCAGTGTTCCTAGATCAATCAGGCTGGCTGGAGAAATGTTGGGAAACTGCCTATCCATTACAGGTATTTACTGTATTTGCTAAGAGGGAAGTGAGTGGTTCAGTTCGATAAGTTTTTGGGCTAGGAGTAACAAGGGTTGTTCAGTTGAAGGCTATGGATGATAGGTGTAGCAACACTGTCCAGTGTGCAACTGAGTTGCCCATAGTTCAGCAGGGAAGCTTGGGAGGGTCTTAAATACAGGCAAAATTAAACACTGTTATACTACCGATAGGAAAGCACACAGTTACCTTCCTCCAGCAATCCCCAGCTCAGACAAGGATGGATTCACAGGGGATCTGTTTAGTTCTCAAGTGTAACAAAAACAGGATAGTTTCAGCAGATCTGAATTTAGACTATGCTATTTAGGCTAATAATAATACGGTTGGAAACAAGTGCAGAAAATAATGCAGTCATAACAGTAAAAAGGCAGAAATAATGCAGTAATCAGACACAATGCAGTTTAAAAAGTGCAATAGAAACACAAACTATGCTTATTTTCTTGATTTTGTCTTGAATGCCTTAGATTAAAGCAGAATTACTCTGGACCTCTGGCAAAAGATGCCAAATGCTGAGCAACTCTGTTTGATTGAGCACAAACTGGTACAAATGTGAGGCTTAAGTACAGGTGAAATTATACACTTTTAAGCTATACTATGAATAAGAAAGCACACAATGACCCTTCTATCAGCAATCCCCAGCTCACACAGGGCTGGAGTTGCACTCTTCTGCCACAATGGTGCAGGGGAGCCCCTCTTAATATAAGATGGATGGTTTGGTGCTGAAGTGTAACAAAAACAGGCTCAATTCAACAGATCTGAATGTAGATTATGCTATCTAGATGAATAATACAGTTGAAAACAAATGCAGAAAATAATCCAGTCACAAAGTAAAAAGGCAGAAGTAATGCAGTAATGAGACACAATGCAATTTATAAAGTGCAATAGAAACACAAAGTATAATTATTTTCTTGACTGTTATCTCAGATGCCTTGGATTAAAGTAAAATCACTCTGGACCTCTGACAAGCACCGAGCAGCTCTGGCTAATTGAGCCTTCCTAATTGACTTCCTAAGCTAACAGTTGTGGATTCAGGTCTCAACTGACTCCTTCACCTTATAAATATCAGTAAGAGTAAAAGCATTTCAAAGATCTCAATCTTCATTTCAATACTAACAAGACCTCTTGAAGAGAGAGATTTCTTACCAAAAGAATTCCCTGTCTATGTATTAAGCTCCCCCTTCATGTTAAGCAATATCATACACTGGCCTCCTTCAGGTTTTGCTTTGATTTTTGGATTCTCAAAAAAAAAGTATTCCAGTATATGGTAATTTTGTAATGAAAGTATATCTGAGTATCAATGTAACTGCTGTTTATAATTAAAGCATTTTGTAGGAAAGCATACTTTAACTAATAATCATCATCTTATTTCGACTGTTCCCGTTAGGGGTTGCTAATAATATTTCTTTTAAATTCACTGGTATAGAATGATGCAAAGTGATATTACAGCACTATATTGCAAAGGGAAGCGGAAGTCCTATGTTTAAAACTAAGAACCTGCCTGATTTGAATATTATTTTCAAAAGACTTAGCAAGCTCACAAACTGATGAATGTTATGAACTGAACAGTGTGGATTTAATTTTCACTGTGGTCATGTATCATATTTGTTTTGAAAATCTTTTAAAACATAACATATTTACTATAAATTGTGTCTCAAAAAAGCACAAATTAAAATGCTGAAAAGTATTTTCTGTAACAGAATTTTGTAGTTATTAAACTTTTTTTTTTAATTTAAGTCTACATTTGACCTTCATTTGCTGCTGCAATACAGTCAAACATTTGATAAGAACATTATTTAATGTTAAGGCTCAATGAAGACTCAAACAAAAAATAACAGCAGCACAAAAATACATTTAAATAATCAGCAGACATATTTCAAACTCAGATTTACAAATATGTTTCTTAGGAATAAGCATAATACAATGAGAAATAAATTAAAAGTAATACCAGGTTAAAGCTCCATCTAGTGTGGGATTTATTTACCTAAAGTAACTTTCACAAATAATTTTTAACTTGAATATATTACAGCTAATGAATAAAGTACATGAGATTAGGGCCCATTAGGTGGATTTCTAAAATGCATCCTATAAGCGTTGATTTTAATAGCACTAAATTAATAAAGAATTGCTGATGTACCATATTTAATTGAAACACAAGCACTGTAAATTATTTTTCTGAACTGCATTTCTGGCTGTAGATATTGTTCTGTAGAATCAGTCAATTTAATACAAGCATGCGACGATGCAAAATTTTATGAGTCACTCATTTCTGTTTTTTTCTTAAAGATTTCTCGTTGGTCACCCATGCATTTTTCATAGTTTCATAGCTGAGTCCAATGAAACGGCAACTTAGGATAACAAAAATAGGTTAAACTCAAACATGCCACATTACAAATTACTTTTAACTGTGGCTGTGCTATGTACTCCAGTCTTAGTTACTGCATATTTCTATATTCAAGTCTCTGAAAAAGGTCTGGTTATAGGATAGGAATATGCCTGTATCCATAGGTAACATTCTTATTTATACTTGAGTGGCCAAAAAGCTGAATCACAAAAAAAAAAAAAATGACTGCACAAACTTTTAAAAATGCTGAAATACAATAAAACAGTCATTTTTCCAGGGGACAAGCCTTCTTTCACTTCATATGTGGAGGGTGGCACCATTTTACAACATCTGCTACTTATTTATATTACAAATAAACCAGCTTCAGGATTGCACATCAGTGGGTAAAAGGGAAAAATTCCTGATCTCCACTTTCTGCTGATCTCACCCCTGAAGTAGCTTAATACCTTCAAAGAAATGTGGACCATAAAATATTTGTCAGTTCACGGTTTGCTATAAACAGCCTTCAAGATATAGAACTACACCCCCCCCTTAAACAGAGATATAGCCATAAGATTACATAACACCTAAACTCTGACAACTGTTAAACTGAATTGCAGAATTTCTTTAGAATATTTTGTCAACTAAAAGCTATACATTTTAATTTTTTTTTCAATAATATATAAGCAATTCTGTTTTAAAAATCTTCTGTTACAACAAATATTATATAATTCTGTAATGAAAATACATTCTTCTATGTGAAACTCACTTCTGTTTTGGACTTTATTAAAATGATTACATGTCAAACGAGATATTTTAATCTGATGGAAAAAAATAAACAGTCCAGGTCATTAAGTCCTTTTAGATAAACTGTACTAAAATCAAACAGGTAAAAATGTTTAGAGAAAAATAGCAATAAATTATGAATAAGTAAATAATGCAAGTCTTAGAAATCATAAATTGAGTTGCAAGAGAAATAAAACAAAATTAATGGAATTTTGCTGTCAATAGATAGATAAGGACTTGCCCCAGGTTTCTGTACAATTGTTCTGTTCCACAAGATCAAAAACACCATTTCAGTACTATATAAAACACATCTCCGTCTGCCTGGAATTTTACACTCACTTTTAAAAGGAAATTTTTTATGCTTTGTGGACTGTCAGAAAAATATGTATTAATGTATGTGTTTAGTGCTAATTAGAAGCTAAAAGAGTTAACACATTTCATTCTATTTTATGTACAGCTTAGTTTTGTATGAAACTAAAAGATGTTTTTGAAATTGCAGTATGCTTTCTGAAACTTGCAAGATGCTCTCTGACCTAGTATTTGCTAGCACAGCAAAATCCATGTTTATGCCTTTTGGAAATGTATTGAGAAGCAGGAGATTATCTGCTAGGTCAGGAAAGTAATGAATAGAACAATACTGTTTTCTATAATGTTGTTAAACTTGAACAATCAGCTCTGTTCGTGTTATTAGAACATGCACAGCTGCAGAGGGAAAAGATACAATTGGACAAAAGACTGCTTAAAGAAATGGACTATAATCTGTACTTGCTTTGTGCTCAAATTAGCCATAGTACCTTGAATGGTAACATTGCATAGTGAGAAGTTGTATCTAACCGGTGGTCATCAAGGCCACGTTGTTTTTCTTAGGATGTTTTTCATAAAATTGATAGTGCAAGCAGAAAATCATGGACAAACAGCTGCTATGAAGGATGTTAAAACTTATGATTTGTTACGTCAGCTTAGTAGGCAATGTCTTGTAAGAAATGTATAAGAATGGCTTCACTTCCTGATTTTAGTTGGACAAACTCTGTATTAGCACGTTTTTGTCTCCTTGCTGCAAGATTGAAGTGCCTTAATCTGAACCTGCTGTGTATTGATCTTTTTGAAGTTGTTTTTTTTCCTTTGACAGATTTTGATCCTTCAGACCGGAAACTCTCACTCTTTGACTCAGGTCAGATGGGCCCGGTGGCATGAAACTATACAGGGAAGAGACCACATTGGTTCTTCTGCTTTGAAAGACCTCCAAATGAATTGTCGTTCAAAAGAGGCCAACCACTATTTCTGATCTGCGACTGGAGGACGAGTTAACGGGTCCAACCGTGAATCAGTTGATCAATCACAGAGGCTCAGGTAAGGAGGAATTTACCTTTTTTTCTGTTTTAGATCAGGGACTTGTTACAGTATTTGTTTTTGTCAGGGAGATTTGTATTGTACAGCTCAGGGACAAAAAGATTGCTGTCTTGTCATAGATCAGGGAAACAGAATAGGTAGGCAGTTATTCTAGATAAACTGTGAAAAAGAGAAATCGTGGTACCACGTGATAAGAAGGGTTACGTAACATTTTTTAACTAGTTAGGACAATATGGGAAATAAGTGCACAAAAAGATCTCGAGATCCGCCATTAACCGAAGACGCGAAATATATGCAATTACAATGTGCCGACAATGTTAGGTACTATACAAATGGGTTAATAAATACGAATTTGATGGCAAATTAGAAAAACCTTCACTTATTAAACTTGTCAAACAGCTCAAAACCGACGGAAAAGGTCAGGTAAAAAAGCAACGCCAATTAGACATTCCTCAGGCACACAGGTGGCTTGAGGACGCAAACCGCAAGGAACAAAAGAGTAATAATTCGAAAGCAATGTTTTTAGATAAAGAGGACAATAACTTGGTAATAGCATTGGCCCCTCCACCCCCTCCGCTTCCCTTACCAGAATATGAAGTGAGTGGACAAACTGATCCACCTCCGCTATACCCGACTGTCCCTGTGAAGCCAAAACCTTTTGTCAGAGATCCCGTCGAGACTAGGTCGCAAACACGTAAAACAAGAGGGAATATGGAGTTATATCAAATGAATGGAAATTCATGAGCTGTGAGCGAAGAAGAGATATGTCCGCTCATAGAAGTACCAAATCCTCAGGCAGGACAGGAAGGGCAGGACCCAACTATCCTGGTATATAGGCCGTGGACACCGGAAGACATCCAGAAAGCCACAGAGGGAATTCCCCATCCAAAAGTTAATTTTAGAAAATTCTTAGAAGATTTACAGGGCATGAGGTTAAGTTATCATTTAAATGGGGAAGAAGTAGAGAAAGTAGTCAGACAAATCGTAGGTCCGGATTGGCATATGATCAGTGGCAACTGGAATCCCCGTGACGCAGAACATAAGCCGCTCCCACATAGTAATGCAGAGCTGGATAACAGAGTGAAAGGTCTGACAGACCGAATCTCTGAAAAATGGAAGCCTAGGGCAGACTGCACTTGCATTAATCAATGCATCCAACAAAAAGGTGAAACTGTTGATAGATATTATGCTAGATTAGTAGAATGTTTTAATAACCATTGTGGAATGCAGGTACCTGAAGACCAAACACATGATTCTCCATATGAGCAGCAGCTAAAGAATGCATTTTTGAAAGGTAGTATTGCACCCATCAGTAGTTTTATTACAAAGCACATGGTAGATCACCTTACAAGTAGATTATAGTCATTACTTGAATATGCAAGACATGCCAAAAGGCATTTAATAGCAAAAAGAAAAAGAAAACCCAAGTATTTGCAGTAGAAGACTGAGCAGAAGTCTTAGTAGTACAGTCCGGGAAGAAGGGCAAGAAAAATACCCAGGGAAACAAACAATCTGATAAGCGGTCAGAGGAGCTTGAAGAGAGAAAGAAAAGGGGTGAATGTTTTAAATGCGGAAAAAAGGGACATTTGGCAAGGGATTGCAAGCAAAACAAGAAGGTAGCCATGGAAGATAAGGAGAGTGAGGACTGACTATATGATAGTCAAGAATCACTAGAAAGGAATAACCAAGGAAAGACAAATGTGAATGTGATAGAGGGCACAGAGGATGTGATAGAAGAAATAGAGGATGTGCAAGAAATCACAGATAGTGAAGAAAGTGAAATTTTGGACTTAGCATTATTGAACCTGAAGCTCTACTTAGCAGACACGAAACTGGAAGTTACACTTCTGATAGAGGGGAGGGAAATTAAATTTCTGTTTGACACAGGGGCATCGCAAACCTTTATACATCCTTCCAAACTTCCAGAAAATTCAGAATCACTTGATTACATATTAGTAAAAGCAGCTAATGGACAACTGTATCAGGAGCCACTCTCCCATAACATAACAATAACTGACCCTGTTTCAGGGATGACCCAGAAAAGCAAAATTGTTGTTTCTGCAAAATGCCCAGTAAACCTTTTGGGCAGAGACCTTATGCAGATTTTTGGCATAGCAGTAGTTCCAACTATGCAGGGTATGGAAGCACAGCGACAAATGGATACTTTTGTGGTGCGATCGTAGGGTGAAACATTTTACTGGTACAGCCAGGACTTGGTCATGACTGGTCCAGGGGCAGTAACCGAAGAACTGATGAACATAGCCATCAGTAAGTCCCCCTCGCTTGACACTGGTAAACAGCATTTGTTGCACTGTACTCCGTATTATTGTAACACACCAGGACCTAATAAGGAATATGAGCAAGAACTGTTTAAAAACAGTGCAAACAGATTAGTATTACGTAATCTGTACTGGGACACAGAAGGAAACAGTGTAGTTAGCTGTTCATTGCCCCAGGAATTCTTTGCACTTTATAAATCTAATCGACTATCACATGTCAGTTTAACTAAGGACAAGAATGTGAAGTGGGCAGACCTAGGAGAAAAAGTCACAAGGTGGGAAAAACAGACAGAATTAGAACTATCAGAACAGGGAGTACAAAAGCAGAAGAAGTTAAATTGGATAACACAGACACACCCAGCTGTGCACTTGCAATCTAGCGAGGACAGCTGATTAGCACTCTTACTAGAAGAGGAAGAAAATGACTTATGAAGCATACCAGAAACTGTCTGGTCAACAGGGAAACCAGATGTAGGACTTATCGATACAGCAGGACCAGTTACAATCACGTCAAAGTCAGCATTTAGACCACAAAAGAGGCAGTATCCCTTAAGAAAAGATGCAGAGGTAGGAATCAAACCTATAATAGCAGCTTTGCTTAAGGAAGGAGTACTGGTAGAATCTCCTGATTCACCATGTAACACACCCTTATTTCATGTTAGAAAAGCAAATGGAGAATGGCGTATGGTCCATATGATTTACAAGCTGTAAATGATGCAGTAATACCCAGAGCACCTACGGTGCCAGATCCACACACTTTATTGAATGATTTAAAGCCAAAACAGAAATACTTTTCTGTGGTAGATATTAGCAATGCGTTCCTTTCAATACTGATACACCCTGACAGCCAACATTGGTTTGCTTTTACATTTCAGGGGAAAAGGTACATATATACACGACTACCACAGGGATATTGTAAAAGCCCAACAATATTCGCACAGGAAATGGCAAGTAACTTGGCGGGATTTATCCCACCGAAAGGCAGTCAGATTTTACTTTATGTAGACCACATTCTGATGGCAGCCCCCACTCAGCAAGAATGCAGAGAAGATACCATAGCATTATTACAATTTTTAGCCACTCAAGGACGTAAAGTAAACAAAAACAAGCTGCAGCTTTGGAAAAAGCAGGTTAAATACCTGGGATATGTAATATCCAAAGAAGGTAGAATATTAGATGAAGATAGGAAAATAGCAATTTTACAAGCACCCAAACCGACTACCAAGAAGGAAATGATGTCCTTCCTAGGTACGACTAATTTTTGTCGGAGTTGGATTCCAAACTATGCCTTGGAGTCTGCTCCACTGACCAACTTGATATACAAGAAACCTATGGCAGCACAAGATTTATTACATTGGACACCAGAAGCAGAATCAGCTTTCTGCAAACTGAAGCAATTGATAGCATCTTCATTAGTTTTCGGATTACCGAAATATCATAAACGTTTTTTCCAGACTGTAGATTGTAAGCAAGGCTATATGACATCGGTGTTAACACAACAACATGGGGACAAGCAACACCCCATAGCTTACTATTCATCACAGCTAGACCCAGTGGCATGATCCCTGCCCCACTGTGTACAAGCAGTAGTCACAGCTGCAATGGCAGTGCAGGCTTTGTCCTCAGTAGTGTTGTTCCACCCTCTCACATTGAGAGTGCCTCATGCAGTCGCGATTATTTTACTGCAAGAAAAAAGTAGCATATCTTTCTCCTGCTAGACATCTTTCCTGTATGACTATACTGTTGTGCCAACCTCATATGACAATTGAGCGATGCACAACTTTAAATCTGTCAACCTTGCTCCCAAACCCTGTAGACGGCACACCACACAGCTGCCTGCAGGAGATTGAGCAAAAGACACTACCTAGAAAAGATCTTATGGATGTTCCCTTGGATGATGCCGAGGTGACATATTACGTGGATGGCTCATGTAGAAGGGGTCCTACAGGGCAGAACCTAGTAGGGTAAGCAGTAGTTTCTGATACTGAGATTTTAGAAGCAAAGTCTTTACCACACAACTTATCTGCACAAGCAGCAGAATTGATTGCCTTGACACGGGCATGTACCTTAACAAAGGGTAAATGTGTAAACATTTTTACTGATAGCCAGTACGCTTTTTCGACTGTACATGTTTTTGCGCAACAGTGGAAGAATTGAGGAATGATAACATCTACTGGCAAACCGATTAATCATGCGCAGTTTATTTTAGATTTGTTAGAATCTATTCAGTTACCTCAAAAAGTAGCTATTTGCAAATGCGTAGCTCATATCAAGCAACAGGATAAGATTTCAAAAGGTAATGTGAGAGCTGATACAGCTGCAAAGCAGGCAACTTCAGCTTCAGAAGTATTTCTCTTGTGTGAGGAATTACAACCTTCTGAGATTTTAGATTTAGAAATGTTGAAAACAATGCAGACACTTACTACAAAAATAGAGAAACAGAAATGGGTAAAACGCGGAGCAATTTTTGAGAAAGGGTTGTACATCTCCAAGGAAGGAAAACCAATTTTGCCATCTAACTTGCTTAGATATGCAGCTTTGTTGAGACATGGGCAGTGCCATGTTTCAACAGGGGGGATGGTACAGTTAGTGAATCGAGTGTTTACAACATATGGATTTACAAATTACACTAAACATTTTTGTGTGGCATGTCATGCTTGTAATAAACATCATGCACAAGGGGCGTTGAAGCCTAAGCAAGGGAGTTTCCCTACACCACCTTACCCGTTCCATACTATTTGTATGGATTTCATAGAACTAAACAAATGCAAAAATAAGAAGTACTGTCTTGTCATTATAGATATGTTTTCCAAATGGGTGGAAGCTTTTCCGACCAAAAATCCAGATGCAGCTACTGTTGCGAAAATACTTGTTAAAGAAATTATTCCTAGATTTGGCATACTGGAAAAGATCTACAGTGACAATAGCACACACTTTGTAAATCAAACTATACAACAGTTGAGCCGGTTTTTCGGAATTTCTTTAAAAAAAAACATTGCGCATATCATCCACAATCTGCAGGACTAGTAGAGAGGCACAGTGGGGTTCTGAAAAGTAAACTTAGGAAGATAATAAGCGAGACTCAAAAGAATTGGGTGCACTGCCTGCCTCTGGCACTGTTGAGCATGAGAACTGTTCCAAATGCAAAGGGGTTAACTCTTTTTGAAATATTATTTGGGAGGGCATATTATGTACCTCAGTGGAAACCTCTCATGCCCGCAGATCAGGAGGCCGACAGTTCACTTGCAAAGTATATGAGACGACTTTTAAATAATAAACAACTTTTGCAGTTAAATTCTGTTTCAGATAAAGAACAGACCAGACCATCAGAAGCAGCAGTACAAACAGGCTCGTGAGTCTGGGTGAAGGTCGTGAAGAGAAAGAACTGGATTTCTGCGAAGTAGGATGGGCCATTTCAAGTTTTGCTGGCAACACCCACTGCAGTCAAGATAGCGGAACGTACGTCCTGGATTCATTTGACACACTGCAAACTGGTCAAAAACTTTGAGCTAGACAAAAACCTTGTTACTGTTACACAACAAGAACAAAATGACCAGATATAGAGTAAACAGGAATGCAGAACAACCTCCAAAATATTGCATGATCATCCTGTTAACTACACTGGTAACAATGATCTTTTTGCTGTGGCCTTTCCTTTTTTCCAGCCACACAAGTTGAACTGAATAAACGTGATGCGTTCCTCATAGACTGGCATCCAAACTTTAACACTTACCATTAAATATGTGTATGGTGAAACTTTTAATGTTTCAAACTGCTGGATTTGCCCAGCTATACCAACAGCATACGGGGGATTATTAATGACTGCTGTCTTCCTAGGGGTCAATGAGACCTGGAAAAATTTAATCTTTGATACTACACCTGTAAAATCACAAGACAAAATAGCATTGTACCTACCTGTTACACAAAAGGGAATTGTATGTTTTTACAAAAATGATACTATTCAGATGGGTTGGAGCAATTGCAATGTGACTGTTTCTTATAAATGTTATATCAAAGCTAATAAGGCAGAAACTATTTGTGATGCAAACTATGACTCATATCTTGAGAAAATGCAAAAAACTGTTAGTGAAATACAGCATAATCCTGTTTTTTTGAAGCAACTTTCTATCATTGATAAGAAAATGTTTCATGCAGGGCAAGCATATATCAATACTAAAGTAGAGAATTGTTATTTTGTTTGTGGGAAAAAGGCATACAAATGGTTACCTGAAAATTGGTCTGGCAGTTGTTTTTTGGGTTACCTGGTTCCGGCCATATGACACACTGCAGATTTGCCTCGAGGGAAAATTCGAAACATCACAGAGGTCACCAATAAACCTGGCAATCCAATCAAGAGACCTGAGAATCCAATGGGACAAATCGAAGCAGGATGGAGAAACCATAATTCCGTGAAGAACAAAGATAAACTAACACACATGGACTTGAGTGACACTATTATATCGTGGGAAGGCAAAGCGCCTGCATATGGCACAGTAAAATCGATTTGGGAGCTGAGAAAACTGTCCAAACTTCTCGAAGTTATGAGCAATGCAACCTTTTCTGCTCTCGAATTGGTGACTGATGAACTGAACACTATGAGAACTGTGGTGCTTCAAAACCGCATGGCTCTCGACTTCACCCTTGCGGCGAAAGGTGGTACGTGCGCTTTAATAAAAGAGGAGTGCTGTTTGTACATTCCAGACAACCAGCACGAGATAAACAATCATCTTGAGGTGATTCAGCAAGTGTCGGCCATGACCAAACCAGGCCCAAACCCTCTGACGGACTTTTTCCAGAATTTGTTTGGGGGGGTGGGGTTCCATCCTAATGAACATCCTAATTGCCATTTGTGTGAGATTACTCCTATTAGGTGCATGCATTTGTTGTGGTATTCCCTGCATGAATAGATTAATCAAAGCTTTTATAGACATGTCAGTTTCTGAGACTTTGTATCAAAGTACTGAAATTGAAGAGTTGTTGAAAAGTGAAACGCTTTCATAAGCTTAAAACTGAATGACCCTCTTAACTGCAAATCCTGAATGGAAGAGGTTAGGAGAAGAAGCAAATTGTTTATGCTTTTGAAAATAGAATAAAAAGTATTAACGGGGGAAATGTCAGAAAAATATGTATTAATGTATGTGTTTAGTGCTAATTAGAAACTAAAAGAGTTAACACATTTCATTCTATTTTATGTACAGCTTAGTTTTGTATGAAACTAAAAGATGTTTTTGAAATTGTAGTATGCTTTCTGAAACTTACAAGATGCTCTCTGACCTAGTATTTGCTAGCACAGCAAAATCCATGTTTATGCCTTTTGGAAATGTACTGAGAAGCAGGAGATTATCTGCTAGGTCAGGAAAGTAATGAATAGAACAATACTGTTTTCTATAATGTTGTTAAACTTGAACAATCAGCTCTGTTCATGTTATGAGAACATGCACAGCTGCAGAGGGAAAAGATACAGTTAGACAAAAGACTGCTTAAAGAAATTGACTATAATCTGTACTTGCTTTGTGCTCAAATTAGCCATAGTACCTTGAATGGTAACATTGCATAGTGAGAAGTTGTATCTAACCGGTGGTCATCAAGGCCACGTTGCTTTTCTTAGGAAGTTTTTCATAAAATTGATAGTGCAAGCAGAAAATCATGGACAAACAGCTGCTATGAAGTAATGATGTTAGAACTTATGATTTGTTACGTCAGCTTAGTAGGCAATGTCTTGTAAGAAATGCATAAGAATGGCTTCACTTCCTGATTTTAGTTATACAAACTCTGTATTAGCACGTTTTTGTCTCCTTGCTGCAAGATTAAAGTGCCTTAACCTGAACCTGCCGTGTATTGATCTTTTTGAAGTTGTTTTTTTCCTTTGACATGGACTGACTTTTTCTGACATTTTTCTCACAGTAGAGGTTAGCAGGAGGTGCTATAATAACTACAGATTTCCCAACTAGTTTATACGCACCACAAGGATTAATAAATGTATCCATTCATTCATTTGTTTATTGCATTTGTTTACTGTGAAAGTGGTTACTTACATTGACATTATCAAGTAGCTAGTATTTATTTTATTTTATTTATTTTACATTTGTTGACCGAGATAGTCCGAATGGATACACGTCTATTTTCAGCGGAGGCCTGGGGAGAAAAGCTCCAAACTTACAAACAAATAAAGACAAACAAGTTCAGTATATACACAAACATATTGTATTAACATACAAGTTACAGTCTCACATTTTAGGCCTATGAAGAATATGTTTATATACAGAAATATATATAAATATGTTACAGTGTCTCTTATCGAACCTATAAGTGCTGCTTATAGACAGTATCTGCAAAGATATTACAGTTTCTCTTTTCAAACCTGTTAGTGTTAATATGCTAATTGCTATGCATAAGAAATTGCAGGGATATGGAAGTAGATGAGGCTTTAGTCAGGGTTAGAGCAAGGACATAACCAGTGAGTTTAAAAATACTGGGTTAGATTTTTTTTTAACTGATTAAGGGAGGGGTTCTGAGTATGATGCAATGACAACATGGGAAACCAAAGAAATAAAGATTTGAGTTCAAAAGTACTATATAAATGTGAGTACAATGGTGGTATAAAATAATGTAATATCATTTTTTGGAGAAGGTTCCCCTGCACCCTAGTAAGCAGGGGTGTGCAGTTAGAACTTGTCTGACGGAAGACTGCTGGAACAGGACTCAGTTTTGAGCTTTTTTTCTGGTAAATTGGGTAACTTGTTTAAATCAGTTTGTTTGTTTTCTATTGTTTTATATATATATATATATATATATATATATATATATATATATATATATATATATATATATTGCACTGTATTCATCTGCTTTTACTGTATTTGTGTTTCTTCCTACTTTATTACTAGGGGCATTGACTACAACTCTGATCTGCGATATATAACAATAAGTATCCTTTTCTGTGCATTTAAAGTGTTTTTTGAGTGTATCTGCTTTATTTTCTAAAAAATTATATATATATCTATATATCTATATATATATATATATATATATATATATATATATATATATATATATATATATATATATATATATATACTTGTTTCCCACCTTTCTAAGGGCTGTGTAATCTCTGTGTTTGCCCATACCTTTCTTGGATAGAAGGAAGTTCACTGTTCACCTGTGAGAGAGAGGAGCTTTGAGCAGCCTATCTGTCGCTGGAGGAGTGGTTTCAGCCCAGAAATTAGTAGTTTATTGGCCATTTTCGGATAATTTCTATCTCTTTCATTTCCCTGCTATAAATACCATATTTACCCAGTTTTGCTTGCCGGGCAGCACCTGTTAGCTAGGGTAAAACTATTCCTGGCTCCACAAAGTCTCCTCTTCAATTTTTCCCTTGGAACTAGACAAACTTTCAACTTAAGCACTCAAGCCATTCATTTCTCAGCCCGGCACTTGCTCAAAACTTATAGCAAGCACTTATAAACCCTAGCACTAGACCCTCCTGTACTGTACAGAAGGACAAGGCTCTTTATTCGACCTTACCATCCATCCAGTAAAACTTTTCACTGCACCTATCCAGGCATGTCCAAAGGGCATTTCAGGTGTACTCTCCAGTCCAACTGGTGAATCTGGGCATTTTGAGGCAATGTTACAACTACCTCATGCACACAGACAACCCCCTCCTCCTACCACCAAACACTAATACATGCAAGAGATGCAATTATACAGCCAAACTGTAGGCTAAGCTCTCTCAACCCAAGACTAGATCAGACAGTCAAGAGGAGAAGGGAAATGCTTGCATCACACCACCAGTCTCACATAGACCCATTAAAGCAGCCCTGGCAAAAACACACATAAATATATGAAAACATACTTGGAGTCTCTAAATAAAAATCTGCAAAACCAACAGAGACCTCCAGAGCAAACATCCAAACAACCTCCACCCCCCCCAACACAAACCATGAAACATACTTCACAAAACCAGTGTGCCATGCAATCACAGCCCTTAAGGCAAAATAACATACCCAACATACTAGTAATAGGTGACTCTATAGTCAGGCACACTGACGTCCCACTCACTAGGCTGAACAAGGAGAAGGTTTCTGTTAGCTGCCTGTCGGGTGCCAGGATCCGCCACATAACACAAGCACTCAGGTCACTCCAGAACAAGTACAAATATGACTCTGTCATTGTCCATGCTGGTTTGAATGACCTGAGCCGTATCTCCATGGACTACATGAAAAGTGACATGGAAGAGCTCTCTGATCACATAGCCCAGGCCGGTATGACCCTGACCCTGAGTAGCATCCTGCCCTCACCAAGAATGATACCACAGTATAAAGAAAAAATTCTCGAATTCAACAATTGGCTACGTTTCTGGTGCCATTCAATGAAATTGTCCATTAAAATGACTTAAAATGTAAAAGTCATGGGCAATCAGAATCGCATATAACACCTGATGTTCATAAGGATCATTTGCATATATCCCATGTGCCTTTGTTACAGAAGGTTTGGGAGGTCACTCATTGGAAGTTCTAGCTTAGCTGGAGTTTTCATTTAGTTTTTTCTGATTGTTTTTTCAGTATGACCTTCTAACTCTTTGTTTTAATGTGTTAGTTGGGATATTTTGCAGTCACCTTAATGATAATGGACATCAGCGGGGTATAACAACCCTATGTTTCATATGCTTTGTTAAACATTCTGTTTATGCTATGCTGATGAGGTCATAACAAGACTGAAATATGCATATCCATAGCTAGTGGGTTTTGGTTTTATTGGCGTGAGATTTGCCATTAAAATGATTTCAAATGTAAAAGTCATGAGCAATCAGAATCACCATATAGCTGAAACACTTAATGTTCATAATATATCCCATGTGCCTCTGTTACAGGAGGTTTGAGAGGTCACTCGTTGGAAGTTCTATCTTAGTTGGAGTTTTCATTTAGTTTTTTTTCTGAAGGATATAGACGAGGGGAAAGGTGGTACACACAGCCTATCTAGACCTTACTAAGGCCTTTGACACCATTCCCCATTCTGGTATTATAGACAAGCTCACCAGCTTAAACATAAACCCCTACACCACAAGATGCGTTGCCAACTGGCTCATGGACAGAACCCACATGGTGAGAGTTGCGGGAGCTAGGTCTTACCCTAAACCGGTTACAAATGGTGTTCCCCAGGGCTCAGTCCTAGGACCCCTCCTGTTTGGCATATACTTCTCAGAGGCATAGGCAAGCACAGGAGGGCTATGGCTGACCAAGTTTGCAGATGACTGCAAACTAAGGGCTATAATTGTCTCTCTGGCTGACACAGACATCCTCCAAAAGGGTCTCACTGAGAAGGATACCTGGTGTTAAAATCATGGCCTCAAGATAAATGCCAAATGTGCATAGTCATCCCCTTTGGAAAAAAAAAACTACCCATGAACTACCACATTGGTGATAGTCCTTTAAATATGGAAGATGTAATAAGGGATCTGGGGGACCCAAGTAGATAGTAATCTCACCTTTGATAATCACATTGCCAAAGTGGTTAGAAAATCCTTCTACATGGCCCACCTAATCACAAAAGGGTTCTCATCCAGATCAAAAGAGGTCATTGTGCCCCTCTACTCATCACTCATCAGACCCATCATAGAGTACAATGCCCCATTTGGGATGTACCTTAAAAGACACCTGAAACAGCTGGAAAGACAGAAGTACCTCACCAAGAGGATCACTGGTCTCAAACAGATACCCTATGAAGCTTGACTGAAGAAACTACAGCTGTACTTGGTTGCATACCACCTACTCAGAGGTGATCTCTGCCTGATATACAAGGCCATGTACAACCCAGAATTGATGGACATGCTCCACCTAAAAAAAACCTTATCCCCGCAAGCTACATGCTCTAGGGATCTAAACCTCACCACAACAATAAATATGACATGCTGGAGGGATAGATTCCTGTCTCAGATATTTCCATTGCTTTGGAACAAGATTCCAATCTACATTAGACAGAGCTCCTTGCTTATAATATATAATTCTTCAACAGAAACCTTGACGAGTGGATGGGAAATAGAAAGTTTACCTCTGGGATCATTTCAGTGGCTCTGCTGGACAGAGGCACAGGGAACTAATCTAAGGGGGGGGTGGCGAAAGCCAATACATTCTGACTAGGCTTATAAATGCCTTCGGGCAGATAGCCTAGTACCTATCTATGAACCTATGAACCTATTATACAAAGAATCAGATATGATCTGATATTATACACATACATTTGTTAATATGTACGCCTTTGTTATAGGACAGTGGTGGACTACATCTGCATTTTATAATTAGGTTAATTTAGGAGGTCCCTGGAATAGTATAATATCAGAACAGTAGACTAACTCAAATCAGGGATTATCAATTAAGGGGGTTGGGAGGGTGGCTTAATGGCTATTATGTTTGCCTTCCAAACATAAGGTGCAGGGTTTGAGTATCACAAGGGATAATTGGCTGGGCTTAAAATAGCTTGCAATGGCAGTTAGCTTAGTACTAACCTATGAACCTATGTGGGAAGAATATAACAGGTTGTGAGGAGTCCTCAATAAGAGGAGGCATATTTTAAAATGTTAATGCAATAGAGCTGAAGTATCATAGCTAGGTAGCTTGGTGTACATAATTAGGTCATGTAGCTGTGAATGTTAAGGTGCAGTGAATTTGTAATTAATAAAACCATTTATTTAGAAACAAATTCACATTTTTGAGTCAAATGATTGATTGTCAGAAGCAAATAGAAGTATTATATTATATTAAACAAAGAATATTCTTTTAAGAAAATTGAGATTCCTCTTTCTTTGTCATTGATAGTTCTGGATTATCTAATTTGATGTCATAACAACACGGGTCTTTGAAATTTTACTGATATATGTAGGTGCATTAATAATTCTGTTAAAAATCCTAGAGTTCCATGTAATTGTTCCTTTAGAAGGAAACAAAATCTATTTTAACAAAGCATTCTGCTTTTAAAGCCCTTTATAAGGGTAATCTTACAGTATGTCTAGCATGTCACATAACAGATAAAGAAAGTGATTATTTGTATGTATATTATATTATATTATATTATATTATATTATATTATATTATATTATATTATATTATATTATATTATTTTATGAGCCTAGACCATGCTGACACAAATTATGAATATAGTTTGATTCTGGAATACGTGAGTTATAAACATTTAGATATAACTGCATACATGTGATATCATTTAGGAAACAGTACCTATGAATATGCATGGCAAAGTTGGGGTCTTAATGATAGCCAGGCACCTAATACTGTCCATATCTACCTTGTTTGCCTCTTTTTAATGTTAGAGTCAGTTGACTCACAGCAGGACAAAAACATGGTTTCCATCAGAAAAGGCTGGTTGAAACACTTTATTTGCCATTGAGCAAGTCACATACCTCTAACCCTTGGTTTTCCCTGAATGTGCATGAATTTGTTTTATTGGAAAGAAAACATAACCAAAGTTTAAAAAGATGACTTTGGACTTACTTACATGATTTTAATTTGTTCAGCTCTTGAATTACCTAATGTGAGGCACAAGAGAGGGAATCTCACTTAAGACCCTTCCCTTCTGAGCAGTGTATACTTGTCTCAGCGTTAGACATTATGTATAATAGATTTGAGTGTTGTCTATCTGAAAGTCTTTGAATATGAGGACATCAGCTGGCTATGCAGTTTCTGCAGCTCTATTAACTTTATGTGCATTTCCTTCTTTGGATATAATTGTACTGACAGGCTTGGATGAAGTTAAAAACTATACCTCTCACAGGAAAATCAGTTTATTACATGCATTATGGATACACATATGTTCATAATGGAATTGAGAAAATCCAGTTTTGCATTTGAGAAGTGTTTATACAGAGCCTACTTCTACTGTTCCACTGTATGTAGAGATCAGATTTGTTGTTCTTTCCTCATTGAGCATTTTTCTGACTTAATTCATTACCAAAATGAACAGGATTGGCCTCACAGCTGAGCCCAGACACACCCACTCAAATTTAGAACCCTTCAGTGAGTCCAGACACTGTTCACACTTTCATTATACTGTCTTTGCATGCAGTCTACCATAATTTTAACACTGCTTCCAGGTCTTCAAACCTTCAGAGAACAGCTTAAATCAGCTTTCTTGCAACCTTATCATATACGTTTTGCAAGGTAGGAATGGCCAGTTGGACTCTTAACACTTCTCCAGCATATTCTCTAGTAGCTGTCTTATTGAAAACATCAGGCATACATCTCAAGTGTCCAGAATTTTTCAAAACATCCCTGATTTTAAATCATATTTTTGCCATCCCTCATAAAATTTTTGATTGTATGGGAAATTGCTGATGATTACAGCCAGTCAATAATGCCAGAGATTATAGTTTTGTACTTCTTACTGTTCATAAAATGCAAGTCAATGCAAAACCAGTTCTATTAATATTTTAAGCAAATTTGAGTAATAATTAAAAATTATTCCTCATTTTGCCCCCCCCCCCTACCAGCTAATGTTGTCTTTGTCCAGAGCTCTTGTGCGAAGACGTTGGGAGCTATAACATCAGGTTACTTATACTGTAACCTGATCTGAATTCAAACTACTCATCTGTCATCTTACTTCATATAACACAGTGTATTTGTTTACAGGTCACTCATTCCAGCACATTCATGCAGAGGGGCAGAAGTCTGATACCGCTGTACTGTCCTTACATGTAAATATCCCATTTGTTCTTGCACACTATCACCAAAATTATTATTCACCCATTATCTATATTATACCTCTCTCTGTATAGCGCAATGAATAATCTCGGCTACCAGATGGTTTTTACCATTGAAGGAGTTACTGTTCAGGCTATTGTTGTCTTATAATACTAAATGGTTTGCTTATTTTATTGGTAAACAGCAACTGTGTTTTTGCCATGCTAGTGTTTTATATCTAGCTAGTGACATCATTACCACAAACATAAAGAAGAAACTGTTGGTAGTGGAAAGATATGATTATAATAATCATCATCATCATCACCGTAATGCTTGCCAGTCCCCTTTTTCCTAGTTTTACATGGAGTCTTTAATTTCTGTCACCATATCTGGGTTCAGTTCCTAGCTACTGCCTTATTTTACATTCATGCCCAACTTAAACAGGTCCTCTGTTATGCAATTCATCCATCTATTGGCTGGATGTTTTGTTTTGTACAACTTAAATTTCAGGTTCATTGACATATTTTGTCGCACACTACTCCTGACACTTTATGCCTATGATTCTACTTATTTTGTAACTTTATTAACTCCATAGAGTACATTACATTCATATGTAATGGCGACAACCAACCACTAGGCGTAGTAATCAAGCAGCCTTAATCCTCACCACTGGCACCTGTGGGAGGACTTCACTGGGAGGATAATAAGTACCCACACAGTATTTCCAGATGCAGCTTTCTACATCAAGTGCAATTTCCCTTAAGAGCACATAGAGACCACAGTCAGTCAGAGGCTGGTTTCTTCCTCTTTCTCCAGATCCCCAATAAGACTCCCAACTGGCACAGCTGTAGAGTTGAGATCTCAGCTGACTGACCAAGCCAAGATGTCCAGCCCCCTCTCTGTCAAACCAGTGCTTCGTGCACCTGCCCAAGTAGCTGATACACATGCTCTTTAAGGTTTGACTTACACACACACACACACACACACACACACACACACACACACACACACACACACACACACACACACACACACACATAAAACTGGGAAAGGCTGGCACAAGTTAACTAGCTATGCCCCCTTCTGCCCAGACTACAAGGTAGTTTCCACTGCCACCAGTCACTCCTTATCAGATAATTTAGGGCCCTTAACAAAAGATGTCCAATCTTACTGTGTAATAATAATACTAATAGAAATGGTAGTTTGACTAAGAGCAAGGCTATTAGGAGTGGCCCACACAGTGTCACCAAATAAATATGCAAGTACTCTCAAAGCTGAAATATCTCTACACAGATCAGCCACAATGAAAGGTTTAAATATATTTAATAATAATAAAAGAACAAGAAAATACTAAATATATATTCACAGTAATAGAGTCAAAACCACAGGAAATATTTAAAATAACATTACAATATGTGCTCACACAAATAAAGAAAAACATCTAAACTAAGCTTCACTATATTCCTAACCGAATGTAAGAGAATTATACTATTTCTTAGTAACTTACTTCTGGCCCAAGGCAGATATGGTGAATTGTGTTTCTTTTTGTTGTCAATTCTAAGATTGAATGCATAATACTCTGTCTGACTAAGAGACTTCTCAAAATAATATCTCACACATTACTGCTGGACTAGCTTGCAGAATGATATCATTCCTGTTCATCTGACTTTTAGTTCCCAGGCAAAACCTGCATTGCTAGAAGCTGGCAGCATTTAGCATCTACTTATAAAAATATACAGACAAGGACTTTTGCTCAGATCTTTGGCAGATGCTAGACATCATAAAACAACTGCATTCCATCATGATTCCAAAGTAGCAATTAGTTCACTCCAAAGACAATACAGAACTTTTACTAGAGTAACTTTATGTCTCTAGCCACATTGAAAACTTGAGAGATGGCATATAAAATGATTTAATTTCAAATATTTTTTTCTAAAGTTTGCTGGACTGAGGTTAACCCTCTGGATTCCTCTGTTAACATATACATTTAAACAGTTACAATAGTGTATTTACATTTCTGCCTATTGCAGTAGGACACACTGTGGATACATTTTAAACACACCCACTTTACAAATACCTTTTCAACACAAACATCAGTAAAGGCCAGTTTGATATACACATGACATACAGTTCTAATACATTTGTAATACAAGCATCTTTCTCTGAATACCAAATCTTACTCTTGAGATATTCCACTTCTCCTCCAGATTTCTTCATTTTTCTTCCCTATCTTTGCCACCCACCCCTGTGTTCCCTATAATTTGTATAGGTTTCCCTTATCCAACTTTCATCAATACCAGTTTCTTTTTAGTGCTGCTTCATTCATATACTGTAGTAACTTTCTCCAATGCACAAACATTTTCCACACTTGTCACTGCTGCAGTGTCTTCCAGAGGAATCTATACCTCACCATATCAAATGCCTTCTGAAGGCCAAAGAGCACAACCCCCCCCCCCTACACACACAGCTTCTGTTCTTCTCTGTGCATAAATTCCAGCATGTTCCAACAATTATTTTGTTTTTTACCTTCTTTGTCTTCAAGAAGTTATTTTGTACTGCTTATATTACTTTTGGCACTACCTCGTCTAGTCTTGCTGCCCATACCTTTGTCCAAATCCTGATATCTACATTAATAAAAGACATAGCTCTAAAATTTCCCATTGCCTCCATTTCATCTTCTCTTTAGGTATCATGGTTACTCTGGCCTTCACACCCTTTTAAATATTTTGTCAGAATCCATTATTCTCTTATATGCCTCTTCTTCTAGGACCTTCTACATGTTTCCCCTCCCTTTTTTTAAAAAATGAAGCGGTAAATGACTAGCTATCTTTCTTTCTTCTCTCTTATCTTGTCTATGGCTTCCTTATCATATCCCATGTCACCACATTCAGCTTGTATCTTTTTTATCCATCAGCATGTATGCCTCTATATTCTTTCCCCAGTACCATTCTAGGACTTCTGTTTCTTTCTATTGTTTGCACATCTCTGTGTAGTATTCTGTAAATCTTCCCATCATTATCTCGTCCACTTCTAAATATGCTGTAACTCCTCCCCTTATCTGCTGTATCTCTCCCTCTCTCTTTTCCTTCTGTACCACTTCTAATTGTGTGTCTCTCTCTCTCTCCATCTACTCAATCACACTTCCCTTTTTTCTTTTATTATTTCTTTCTGCAATCATCTGGTTTTCCTTGATGTTGAACTTGCTTCCATCTTACCAGCTCTTTTCCTGTTTGTCCCTGTCTTTCATATTGTCCTGAAGCAATTATTTTGTTACTCCCTGTGGTGCCTCCTTGTTCTCTGTCTCATAACTTGCTAGCCCAACTTTACTCTCTTGTTATTGCTTTCTGTTTCTGCAAACCTAAATTAGATCTGACTGCTGCATTATCTGATAAATGTCTCTCTCTTGCATTTGAATGTCTTCAGGTTTTCCTTCCCCATGAACCAGTCTAACCTATTTGCTTGTACCAAAATGTTTCATGTAAAGGTGTATTCCCTCTCAGTTGGATACCACTCTCTCCATTTGTCTAGCCATTCTCAGTTTTTCATTCCTTAGGCTAGTTTTTGTTTCATATTTTATTATATTCCCTCCTTCCATACAACCTGTCTTTTTCTGTTTCTGTCGTCACATTATAGCCTCCCCTCCACCAATTATCTCTGTTCCATCTTCTCTTGTCTGTGCGCAGTCAAGAAAGTCTTGTAGAACCCTTCTTCATCCCTGCATATATTTTCCTGTTGAGCAATGTACACCTTTCAACCTTCCCTGCCAGATGATTCATCTTCCAGTCCCATGTATTATCACTTTCTTTGTCACCTGCAGCCGTCTATAAAACACATTTGTTACTCCACTGTTTTCTCCTCCTGCCATCTTGTTCACTTCTTCCTTTGAATAGTCATAACACAACATCCTGTCCCCATCTCTGATTTTCACTTTGTTTTCTTGCACTAGAACAATGTCTTTCCATCCTGTTTCAATTTTCCCATTTTCTTCTTCCGATAAGATTTGATGAACTTGCAATGTTCCATGTAATTAATTGTGTTTTCTTTGTTGTTTTTTTCCCAACCTTACCTACTTTCCCTCTTTTTGCCATCCAGCATAACCTTCCATCCCGGGCTATGCTCTGAGTTGAACATTGTGCTCTTTGGCAGCAGTCTATGCCCTGGACATGGACATACTAAAAGTGTCTTTGCTCCCTTTCAGTATCCCTTACACTAATAGATTGCATGCCAGCACAGTACTGATGTTACAGTCTTTTCATATTACAGCATTCCCAGTCATTAATCTAACCTCCCCAGTGTGGCTCATCAGTATGTGGCACCACATTCAGTTTCCCAGTCACTAATCTCCCCTCCCCAGTGTGGCTCATCAGTATGTGGCACCACATTCAGTTTCCCAGTCACTAATCTCCCCTCCCCAGTGTGGCTCATCAGTATGTGGCACCACATTCAGTTTCCCAGTCACTAATCTCCCCTCCCCAGTGTTGCTCATCAGTATGTGGCACCACATTCAGTTTCCCAGTCACTAATCTCCCCTCCCCAGTGTGGCTCATCAGTATGTGGCACCACATTCAGTTTCCCAGTCACTAATCTAACCTCCCCAGTGTTGCTCATCAGTATGTGGCACCACATTCAGTTGTATGATTGTCCAAAAATTGCTCTTTTACTCACATTTTCTGTGAGTTGTTCATTATCTTACCTTTCCTCTGATTCCTCAGTACATTCCTTTCATGCTCCACATTTGTTATATCAGCAATTATTACTTATTTTTCGTAAACTTAGATGTTGAACTTATGTTGACTGCAGTTTATTGTACACTCTTAATCAGTTATGAAGACTGGGAAGGATACTCCAAAGAACCCCTTGACTGCATTACTGATCGCTGCCCTAAGAATTTATTCAGTTTCTCCCATTTTTTGTAAAGATATGATGTTGTATTCCCTGGTGTGTGTTTCATAAAAAGGTAAGGTTCTGTTTCATTTAATACATCCTTCCTGCTACAACCACCTGCCTTTCTGTGTGCATTTCTTCCCTTTATTTACTGCCTTGGTCTTTCTATAGTTACAATCAGTCCTTCTGTAGTCTTGCCATCCAACTCTTTGATTCTACCCACCAACAAAAAAAGTTTCTGTCCAGCTTGATTAGTCCCTCATTTGTCCAACAGTTCAGCTCTATGTCACCCAACTATTGTGTGCACCATCATCCTATTTAATGAGGGGCCTCTCTTGTCTGTGCCTTCTTCTTTCTCTGTTCTTAGCTGCATAGGTTTATACTAGGCTAACAGCCACTGTGGCTTTTTTAAGACTAGCCATGTAACCCAAACCTCTGACAAGTTCTGGTTCCCTTAGTAGTGTAACCAGGAGCTTGGGAGATGAAATATTTACCAGCAGGTGCCTGGGAGATGAGACATGTACAGGCCACCTGTGTTTGTTAGAGTCATAGGTACAAAACAGGGGTGAATTTTTGTTTCCTCATCCAGTTGTCAGGGTTATGAACAATTTATAGACAGCATTTGTCTGTTAGAGTCATAGGTGTAAAACAGGGGGTGAATTTCTTATTCCCCATCCAGTTGTCCACGTTACACTTGAATAAGGTTAGGAGGAACTCTGCTTCTCATGGATGGGGACCCTGCTCCAGAGAAGGGGATGTACCTTGTATACATAACCATCTCTCCACCAGGTCCTATTTATATCACAGGCAAGGCTTAAGTCTTTAAATAGGTAATTGTGGTACTGCTTTTTTGTTGTGGATATGCAGGATTATCCATGAGAGTGGGGTCCAACAATGTCTTGTATGCCAGGCATAGATCTCTCCTCAACAATCTGTAGAAGACAGACTGCTTTGAGGTGTTCTGCATAGGACATGTTATTTACACCCCATATTCTTTTAGTGAGGAACCTTTGTGGACATTGCGGTAGGTGGAAATGCCTGGTTAGGTACATACCAAAGAGGGCTATGTACTCTCTTATAGGTCTGATGAGTGCCAAATGAAGGGGAACAATGACCTCCTTGGACCTAGATGCCATACCTTTATTTATAAGTTGAACATCATAGAGTTATTTCCTCATTACCATAGATACATGATTTTTAAAGGCTAGATTGCTGTGTACATGTATCCCCAAGTCCCTGACTACTGGGCTGACTAGTAGGGGTATGTTGTCAATATGATTCTTACCAGTGGTGGATGACTACCTGAAGGATATTATGATTTTCTAGGTTTTTAGTTTTTGCACATCTGTCACCAGTCATTTGTCTGTGTCAGCCTTTCTTGGATAATATTAGTGTTATTGGGGGGGGGGGGGTACTATGACTGTGCCTAATTTGCAACTGTCTGCAAATTTTGTCAGTCAGAGTCTCATGATGTTAGCCTTGATTTCAGAGAAGGAGATGCCAAAAGGAGCAGCCATAGGACTGCCTAAATCTACACTGGGACAGGCTTCTCCTTCTTCTGTCCTATTTATATAACTCATTTGCTTGCTTTTCTTCCACGTTGTGTCCATTTCCTTGTCTCTCAGTGGTTGTCTTTCGTGATTTGTTTATATTTTGTTCATATGTGACACCTCTGCACTTCTGTTTTTTGTCTTCTTCTCTGTAATGATTTCAGCATCTAACAATGCAAGTCTTCCCATTGGCTCTGTGTCACTTCTGCTGTGTATAAGGTTGCTCTCCCTGTACACTTCTTGTACATAATTCATGTTTTTACTGCTTTTTGCTGCTTAATCATCCCCCTGATCTTGCAGCTTCCACTTCTGTTTGTTGCTGTTCTATTGTTTATGTCAAGGAGCTCTCATCCTGGACTGCTGTAATGACCTTTTCAAACAAAGGAACAATTTTCCTCCTTATTTTCTGAGTAAAAGCAGCCATCTCTTTCTCATTGTGTTCCTGTTCTCTTACCCTTCTTTCTGTTTTTTTTTCGCTTTTTTTTTTTTTTGCCAGAGAGAATACTATTTTAATCACATCCTACAAGCCCTGCTCTGAGCTTTGAGATTAGGCAGACATCTTGGCTGGCTTCTCTAGCATCACCCAGCCCTTTGATTCTGTCTTTGACATCCTCATTCAGACTTAACATTATCTCAACAACACTTCTGAGATACTTGAAATTGTTAATCTCTTACACTGTTTTCCCTTCTATCGTAACTTTCAGCTTATTTTGAATTTTCCCCATTTTCTGCCATGACCACTGTCTTCTCTGTAGTCCGCTTCATCCCATGTGTCTTCAGTTGTGCATTCCTGTCTGTTATCATTTGCTGAGGTTCCTATTGAGTCTTCTTGCACTTACAAGTCATCTGGTATGCAGGAGTTTTGATCTGTCTGTTCCCTCTGACTTCTTTGCATGCATAGCTCTTCAACACTCTAAACAAGAGTGTGCTCAGAGCTGAACCTTTAGTCACACTCAGTCCCATGGTTAATCCCTGTATGATTCAGAACATTGTTCATACTTGTGTCATTCATTGTGTCCTTGTACATAGCCTGCACTAATTTTACCAATGTTTCTAGGAGTTCAAACCATCCCACAACTGCCCGAATTGGGTCTCTTGAAACCTTGTCATAAGTTTTCTCAAAGTCTAAAAATGTTCAGATGCACTCTTTCCTCATCTCCTTCTTCATCCCCACTGTCTTCCTCAATACAGACAGTGGGTCATTTGTATCCTGTGAATAGGCAGGGAGGACAGATGAGGTGAGATATCTGGAAGTTATGGAGATTGGTTTCAAAAGACTGGAGAGTGAGAGAGAGAGAGCTATGAGGAGAGGAAATATACAGATGTGTGTACTATTGTTATTAACAGTTTGAGGAATGACTATCTAAAATGCGAAAGATCCTGTATGTATATAAGAATAAGTGTCTACATAGACAGCAGTCTACTTAACACCGAATGTGTGATAAGAGACCTTGGGACCCAGGTGGACAGTAGTCTGTCCTTTGATAGTCACATTGTCACAGTAGTCAGGAAGTCTTTCTACGTGGCACTCCTCATCATAAAAGGGTTCTCATCCAGGAAAAAAGAGGTTATTGTTCCCCTCTACTCGACACTCATTAGACCCATTATAGAGTACAATGCCCCTTTTGGAATGTACCTCACAAGACATCTGCAGCAGCTGGAAAGGCCACAGAAGTACCTCACAAAGAGGATTACTGGCCTCAAACAGATGCCCTACACTGACTGTCTCAAAAAACTCCAGCTTTACTCCATAGCATATCACCTATTCTGAGGTGATCTCTACCTAACATATAAAGCTATGTCAAACCCAGAGCTGTTGGACATGCTACACCTAAAGAAATCCCAATCCCTCTCAGCTACACATTCTAGGGAACTAAACCTTGTCCCCACAATATACAGGAGGGATAGATTCCTGTCCCAGAGACTTCCCATACTCTGGAACAGGCTACTCATCTATGTCAAGTAAAGTTCTTCATTACCACTCTTCAAGAAAAATCTTGATGAGTGGATGGGAAATAGGAAATACACCCTGGGGATCACTTCTGTGTCTCTGCTCGACAATGGCACAGGAAAATAACTTTCTTAGGTGGCATAAGCCAGAGAACCTTGTTGGCTAGGCTTACGTAGGCCCTCGGGCCGATAGCCTCGTACCTACCTATGAACCTATGTACCAATAGCTAACTTGGTACCATATGGGTATAAAGCCCTGAAAATAACCTTGACAACTCAAGTTTGGTTAGCAGCTTGGAGTATTGCTAGAAGAATGGATGTACCTATCACAGAGAGATGGACCAGTGCTGGTCATGGGCTGTAGCAGTCCTTTAGAAAAAAAGAGGCAGAACATGAACCTGGGGCATGCATGTGGTTCTGCAAGCTGCCAGAAGGTGGCTGCCTTCATCAACCAAGTACATGGCAGCACTAGTCTAAGGAATGTGTTATGGTACATGATGTGATGTGTTTCAGATGTCACAATGACCAAGAGAGGAGGTTAGGGCATATTAGAAATGCTCTTATTTCTAGAATGCTGGCAAGGACAAAGGCCACTGTTATAGTTGTCTAAATGATGGCCTTGCAGACTAGTCTGGAAAATGAGCTTGACTCCAATTGAGGAAGCTAAATGTTGGCAGGAGTAGGGACAAAAAGCATAAATTAAAAAAAAAGAATAAACAAATAAGCATTTATCATTGGCAACATGGAAGGTATGCAAAGTTATTGATTTTTTAACCTTTACTGGAAAAATGTGTGTTTGTCTGTCTGCAAACTAATTTTCATCAAGTTTCAACTACTGTTGTTAATGTTGCATTGGAATTTACAGGGCTCAGTGTATTGTTAGTAAATTCTGAAGAGCCAATCATAACTGTGATATAGACTTATAAATTAAAAATCTTATTTAGGTGCAGCAGGTGTTGGCTATTACCCAGACTATCTGTGGCCCATAAGGCCAGTGATGAAGATTTTTAACCTTCTTCTTCTTTTGTTTGCCACAGCAGATCAACCGTTTCCATTTCTTCCTGTCTGATTAGGGTTTTTAACCAAATTCATGATATACAACTAGTGGCAGCAGAGTATGGATAGTAAGATCATGTCCAGTGGGAGCAGACAGAGTATATATTGTTTGATATTACTTTATTAAGATTACATATTATACCTTTGCATATACTTTAAAATAGCTCTGCCTAAAATGAATGAAAGTGATAATTGATAAAAAAAGATTTGGTGTATTTATTTTATTTAATTTTATTCATCCAGGCATTTCTTATTTTGTTCATTATTTTCTTTAATGATTTATCTCATTATTGCAGGCCCATTTAAGCTAGTGCAGAGGCCCATGGAGAGAAAAGAATACAACAAAAAGTATCATGTAAGTATGGTTATATAGTTTCCATCAGATAGTTAGCATTTACTATGTAGTACAAACATAATATCTGTTTTTAATCTGGTGGCCCACTAGCCACACAGTACCTTTTCAGGGGCAACCTGAAAGCAAAGCCTGGTTAAGTGACTTGCTCAAGGTAATACAGAAAGCAAATGAGGGCTGAAAGAAGCAATCCCTATACCATAGGGACCAGAGCTTGCAACCTTAACCTCTGCACCAAATGCTAGACAATAAACTCACCAATATAAAATGTCTAAAGCATGATATGAATCTGTAAAGCAGCAACGCCTTCATATTGAGTAGATTTAGAAGTCTTCTAGTCTCATATGATCTGACAAGTATGCACAAGCTTTTAAAAGCTTTTATATATGGAACATCAGATTCATCATTTTTATTAAATATTTGACATGGGCTAATTCTCAGGAAATGAAATAATGGCACAAAAAGACATAGATGGAAAACAAATGTTGTGTGTACAGAAGGGCATATAAAACACTGCCGTACATTTGATAATTCACCTGTTTTCATGATGTGGAAAATTTTCAAGGCTATGTTGAATAAATAAATTAATAAAATGCATTTACCAAAGTAGGAATGGACTGCTATGTCTAGGGTGCCTGGAGGAATTAGTGAAGGCAGATGGGGTGATCTGAAAGTTACAGAGAGATTGTATTCAAAAGATTGCGAAGATATGAGTGGAGAATACTAGGGGAGAAGAAACAGAAGTATGTATTATAATATTAAGATTTATGTATAATAACTGTAAGATGTGACGGAAGATTACTAAAAATAAGATATTGCATATGTATAATGCTTAGTATATTAATGGCAGGTTGGAATGTTTCCAACATGTCTATGAATGGTAAACTGACATGTTTGGAGTAGTGATGAGTTCTTAAATATAGGGGGAGTTTATGTTACAATAAAGGATTGATAACTGAAAATATATTGGCAGAAAGCTGCCCATAAACAGAGAGAGCTTTAAAGAATGAGGGAAAATAGATGGAGGAAAAGTAACAAGATCCTGGAAATGAAGAGTTCAAGAAAAACATAACTTTGGAAAAGGTTTTGTGTTCTGTTTAGTCATTCAAGTGTCTGTAAGTCATAGAATCTAGGTTGGAGTAAAGCTAGTGATAATAACAATAACAGTGACACAGACAGTGAAAACAATGGGGTAATGACAGACTGATCGTGATGATAATGATAGTGCCACAGATACTGACATTGACAGTGTCAGAAATAGTAACTTTGATGGTACAATGACAAAGGTTGTGATAGTGACAGTGTTGATGCCACTAATTATGATAGTGATAGAGAAAGGGAAAGTGACAGTGATAATAACAGACGTCAAGAGTGATCAGGACAGATAAATGGATAGGGATATGCACAGGGATAAGGTCATGGACAGGAAGACACAGCAACATCATTTTATTTATTAATTATTTGTGCTTCGACCTCTGCATTTTCCAGAGGAGTCATGCTCCATCTTCAGTGGAGGCTTGATATGAAAATATCTACAACCAAAATGTAAAACATGCAACTTACAAAAACATGCTGTATATTTTTAATCTCAGAAGATTCCACCATGACATATGTGTGTGTATGTGTGTACCAGTAGTATGAGTACACATATATATATATATATATATATATATATATGTATATATATATATATATATATATATATATATATATATAAATACAGATATAGACAGATATTCAAATCAAATACTGTGGATAGGGACTGGATACAGGTGCTGACTGTGGATGAAATGATTGGTTCTGCCATTTGCCATTGTAATTCTGGCTTTGTAGGCATAATGTGTATTTGGATGAAGGAAACAGAAATACAAGCTGCACATCCTGTTTTTTATCACAATCTGACGTCTCAGATGTATTGGCCCATATGATGTATGTATTGTTGTAAAAATCTGTCTTTTTATTTTACTGAAAAATATTATTTTGTTGGCTATGAACATTAAGCCATGGACACAAATTATTTATTTTCTAAGTCAACATTTTTATTCAAGCCATAACTGGATTAAAATGTTGGAAAACATCTCTGATATGGATCTTAGTGTATCTAGAACCTCATGGTTTCTGAGGCAGTATTAGCCCTCAGACCTCAGGCTGTCTTTGCCGGTGTGTTGAAAAGATGAAGAAACAAAAAAAAATATATGAGTAAGCCAACAAAGGGAAACACAAGTAATCCAGTTGTTTGTTTGGTTGTGGGCAACCAGAATAAGCAAGAATTCTCACATATGGCTGAACTGAATAGCTAGTGTTATAGATTGTACATATGAATTTAATGTTTACATGAAATGCACTTGCTTTCTGCAATACACTGTTTACAACTTCATATGTGCATCTCTAAATATTCATATCATGAAAAAAAAATGGGGCTGAGTATACCAAGAGGTGGAAATATCCATTTATGCATGGCTGCTGACATTTGTATTTGGTCATTAGTTCTCTCATCTACAGTTGTTTTGGATCTGTCACATTGACCTGCAAACTTGCTTTAACTTATTTAAAAGTGACCTACATAATCAGTATTACTGATTAAGTCACCTGACTGGAGCAACATTCATTACTCAAGCTGGAAAAAAAGACATCTTTTTATTGGTGTGATGTTTCTAGTTAACAAAGATCAAAACAAAATTGCTAATAAATGTCTGATTTTAATAAAAATAAAAATTACTTCAAGGCCATACGCATGTTAGTAAGAACATGGGACTATAAATTATTAACATGGGACTATAAATTACTAAGGTTAGCAGTTTTTATCTCTTTTTTACAGAAGACGAAGCTGGATGGCTTATTGAAAAATCCAGATGTATATAAAATTGAACTTATTTGCTGTGGAACATACTCATGTTTCCATTTAGATGATCACCACAGTTACAGAAAATATGCAAATCCTGTTTTTCTTTTTTTTTTTTTTTTTTTTTTTTCGGTGTTTGATAGCCAAGTAGGTAGGCTGGTTATCTGACCTGTTTCAGCCTCAGCCTAGGCTCCATAGGAGTAGTGAATAGAACTAATAAATCAAATAAGATATATGGCAGACATACGTGAAAGAAATCTAGGATGGTGAGAGAACAGAATAGCATAGCAGAGATTCATCAGTGCTGTTAAGTAGAAGTGATAGCAATTTAATTTATTAATTTATTTAACCTACACTTGTTTACTTGTAATGTCCATTCTGTACTAGTACCCATTTTCAGAGGAGGCCCAGGGAGAAAAGTTTCACAAAATTAGTTAACACAACATTTTGATTAATCCATTTTTACTAAGAAATAAAATGACAAAGTATGTATTTAGAACAATCTAAGCCTGTTAGACCTTATAGACTACAGTGTGCAACTCAGAATAATTTAGATATTGCAGAGATTTTCTGGGGTGTGCTAGGTGTATGTAAGAGGAAGGACAAGAAGATATAAGAGTATATGAAAAACGGATGGCTGAAAAAAAAGAGGCAAGGAGCCGTTTAGATGAAAGGATGCTGAAAATTTATTAGGTAGTTGTAGAATAATAGCAGGACCAAGAATTAGAGAGAGATAGTCCTTTAGGAGGACCTTGAAAGTAGGTGAGATATTGTCTTAATGGATGAGGGGAAGCTGTTACAGGTTTTGCCTACACAGAATATAGACTAAGTCCAGCTGATCTTTGAGGTTTGTAAATGGCAAGAACCTGTTGATCAGAAAATCATAGGTGATGGTGTGGAACAAAGTGTTGTAGTAGGGAAGTCATAGCAGGGGAAGTGGAGAGATTTTAGATAGTTTTGTGTGAAAATATCAACTGAATGCAAGTTAGATGATGGAGAAGTTCAAGCCAGGCTCAAGTTTTTAGGGCAAAGGAGTGATGAGTTTTATGAGGTTGTATAGCCACACATTTATCTGCTTTATTATAACATTTCAACATTGTAACATTGCAACATTGCTCAAATTTAGATTTGAGAGATGACTGAAGATTTGTCAGAAATGGAGATCCATGCAGAAGAGAAGGTAGCAGAAGATAAGTAACAGCGAGGTTACTTTAGTACAGCTGGTTAGGATGTTTTTAGCACTGTATAATATTTCAAGTTTTTGGTGCATCCCTTTTATGTTTAAAGCTATCAGCCATCATGACATCACAACGTTTCGTATGTGAGACAGCATCAATTGTAATATTTTCAGTGATAAAAATGTTAAAGAAACTTATTAAACATACTGTACAGTTAAACTGATACTATGAATGCTATATTGCCCTTGGTAAAAATCACAACTTTAAACCAATGCTCCTTTTTTTAATTACACATAACAACAATCTGTAATGTCTTGTGTAATTATAATAGCACAGTCAGACATCTACTTTTAACAATGTATTACCTGTGGAAATTTATACAAGCCTAGAATTCTAGCTACCGGAACTGTTTCGGTTGACTGTAGATCTCCAATAATAGCAACCACAGGTGGGTAGTTTTTACAGTTGAAATTTGGAATTGGCATCCTCTTCTGTCCACAAAGAAGTTGAAACATGCTCTTGATTGATGCAAAAATATTAAAACAAGAATCATAGATCTGAAAGCCAAGTGTATGGTTTGGCAGCAAAAGATGATTTTCATTGATCTCTTGAACAGAAAACACCATACCCAACATGTCTTGGTAGTTTATTATGTTAAACCTAAAAGTATAATACATTTAAACACTGTTTATGGTAATAATGTTAAAATATGGATAACCATACACCCAGCATAATTTAGAAAAATAAAACAATAGGAAGAAAAAGAAATAGATGATAGTTCTGTAGTTCAATATATATGTAACATAGTATGAGCTTTTTAGCAAAGAAGCCTACTGTACGATTGCATAAATTAACAGTTTGTGTTCTTATTATCTATTTTTTAAATATATCACAGTTATATGATATCAGATACAATAACTTGCATAAAACTAAGAAATAAAAGGATGTAGATTTCACAGTTACAATTTCCTTACTTGTTTGGCTGACTACATATACCTCTGGTTAAGGAGTGACAGGAAACAGCCCCATGGGAATGGGGTAAAACAAGGCATTTGCCATGGATGCCAGTTTGTAGGGGTGTAACCATTTAAGAAAACGTTTGGCAGCTTACAAGCAGGCATTAAGTGATGGTATTAATTGTAAACAGCTTGTAAGTTCTCTGTCAGACTAATTTGCTTTATTAAAGGGAAGGTCGTTCCCCAATCATGAATGCCGGTCTTTTCACTAACCTTGGCCTCATAAATCTGGAACAGATTCTGAACTTCCCACATATTACTCTGCACTTGGCCAGGGGGATTCGTGAACAATATCATGCATGTATGCTGACATACAATGATCATGTTAGTTTACAAGCCTATTTGTGCAGCTCAGACACATTGGTACACATTATGTTTCATGTTTCAAAGCAATTATAAATTGAGCAAATTCTAAAGCTACCAATGTAATGCACAGACAGTGGATCAACACATACAACCATGCACCAAAATGCATGTACAAGATATTAACAACAAAGGAACATACAATGGTCTTTAGTTATCACAGGAGATATCTACACATGATGACATGATCATGCCACCACTTCCTGCAGCAGAGATACATGTACTACAGAAGGTGAAATAGCTTTAAACAGACCCTCTGACCTGCTCCAGTACAAAAAAGCTGCATCTATCTTTAGAAGTGCATACATTTAACATGCACACACACACACACACACACACACACACACACACACACACACACACACACACACACACACACACACACACACACGCACATGCACACACGCAAGCACGCACACGCATGCATACACACACGCACACACACACACACACACACACACACACACACACACACACACACACACACACACACACACACACAAAAACACACACACACATACACTTCATATAGTTACTTCAAGACCATGATGGGAATGCACATTGCACCCACTGAATGACACAACATCATATCATGTCATTTAAATGTAAAATCCATCCTTAAACAATCAACTGTGATAGAATATAACATATGAATAATCTTCACATCTATGCCACTTTATGTAATGCATCTTGTCATACCAGCATTTCAATTAAATAAGAAACTACGCATTGCTGTATGTACCATAGATTCATAGGAAATCACTAGCCTAACGGCTTAAGGTCCCTTACATGCCTAGCCAATTTAACCCAATTTCAACCAATATATGGCCCCTAGGGGCAAGAGGAAGGACAAGATTTATGCCAGTACATTGAGTGTCTTACAGATTACCCCTGTCCATAAGGGACATAGGCAGTACCCAGGTGTGAATTTGCATTTCCACATCCATTAATCCAAATTATATTTGAAGAGGGCCAGGGAAAGGCTCTGCTTATTGTGAATAGGAAGATTGTTACAAAAAAGGGCAATATGTAAGACATATATCTAACCCTCCAGCATGTTTTGTTTTAGTCACTGACTAAGTTAAGACCCCTAGATCAGGTGACCCTTATGCTGATTGATTTGTATATGTGTAGCAGCTCCATCAGGGCTGGATCTTTGAGTGCCTTGTAGGCCAGGCATTGCTCTCCCTTCAATAGTCGGTAGGAGGCAGACTAAAGGGATAGGGCTTTTAGTCTGTCCACATAGTTCATGTTGTTTGCATCATTTATTTTCTTTGTGAGATCACTCCAGTTGCTGTAACTGCCTAGGCAAGTGCATGCCCAATGGTGCATTGTACTTGATTATTGGTCTAATGAGGGATGAGTACAGTGGGACTATAATTTCCTTGGATATGGATGCCATACCTTCACTTATAAGTTGTGCCATATAAAAGATTACCTCACCACTTTGGACACATAGCAGTCATGGTTCAGGCCACTGTCTATCTGTGTACCTAGATCTCTCATCTCTGGCACTAATGTTTTGGGTATGTGATTGATGTTGACATTTTCAGAGGTAGTTGACTTACCAAAGGATATGATAATGCTTTTTTTTGCATTTAGCTTTAGGCCATAGCTCAGGCCCAATCATTTGTCTGATTTAGACCCTCCTGAAGGATACCTACATCATTGAAGGATTCAATGATTTCTCTCAGCTGGCATTTGTCAGCAAACTTTGTCATCTAGAGGCCTTCCGCATTAGCCGTGACTTCAGAAAAGTATATCCCAAACAGGAGTGGTCCCAGCACTGACCCTGTGGCACACCACTTGTAACTGGCTTCTTCCTGGATCTGGATTCACCTACTTTAACCAAGTCTGCTGTCAGTGAGCCAATTGACTATTCATCTGTTAACATAGGGATTTAGACTCATACAATCCCATAATCAGTACAAAAGCATCACATCTGAAAATGCAGTAACCTTACATCCAAGCAGATGTAACTTACCCACATATAAAGGCTGACACAACTGTGTGATAGAAAACTAAGTGCAAATGTATTATACAGGAAAATGTATAAATAATATAAAACTGCATGAAATGGCATTGAATGTCAGAAAATGCAACATCTGCCTGACACTGGGTCTATATCAGCATTTTGAATGCTGAAAACACCGAATGCAATTTAATCAAACTGAAACATCCGAAATCTCAAAAGAGTGAACTGACGGAACAATGATTTCTTTCCCAGGGAAAGAAATTGGTGTTCCATGCAAAAAAAAAAAATAAATAATTTTCAATACTTTAAACACTGACAGAAGTGGGGAGCTGTGCCCACCACACACACCCTACTTAAATATACCAACTCCAAGACCATACCACAGTGGAGGAAATAGCAAACTCTGATGACGGCCCACCGATTTCTTTCCCTGGGAAAGAAATCGATGTTCCATCAGTTTGCTCTTCTGAGATTTTGAAAGTTTCAGTTCGATTAAATTAAATTCGGTGTTTTCAACATTTGAAATGCTGATATAGACCCCTGACACTGGATTTCTTCTTGTCCAGGAAGTCTCCATAACAGCTGCATTGCTACAGTGTATATCCCCATTGTCAGGACTGCATTCTTTCCTGAAGTGGAATCTCTAGTCTCTGCACCAGAACATGGCTACCATGTGCATCTCCATTGTCAGGGCTGCATTCCTTCCTGTAGTGAAATCTGTATTCTCTGTATGAGCTGCATGGTTAACTTGTACATCTACATTGTCAGTAGCCAGATCCAGCTAATGAGGTGATAGAGCAGCACTGTAGCAATGTAAACTACACTTTTCCTGATACCCCTCTCCTTCACAGCACACAGGAGCCTGCTGATACCCTCAGTGAGGTGTATAAGAAAAGGACTGTATAGACTGATGTCCTTCTTGGAGTTGCAAGGCTGCTGGGAAAGAGTTTTTGGAAAATATATGGATTGTGATAGTTCAGGAATCATAGAATACAACTCCTCCATCCTTCTGTGATGCCCCACCACTAGCAACAGTAATCAAAGAGCCTCAATCCTCACCACTAGCTCCAGTGGGGATATACATTGCGAAGATGACAAGTACACACACAATATTTCCAGATGCAGCTCTCTGCATTAAGTGTAATTTCCCTTAAGAGCACACAGAGACCACAGTCAATCCAAGGTTGGTTTGTCCCTCTTTCTGCAGATACCCAGTAAGACTTCCCACTGGCACAAATATAGAGTAGAGAACTCAGCTGAGTGCCCAAGCTAAGACCTCCAGTACACGCTCTGTCTGACCACTGCTTAGTGCTAATGCCCAAGTAGCTGACACACAAATTCTTTGAGTTGATTTACACACACACACACACACACACACACACACACACACACACACACACACACACACCTGGGAAAGGCTGGCACAGGTTTACTAGCTATGCCCCCTTCTGCTCAGACTATAATGTAGTTTCACCTGTCACCAGTCATTCCTTATCAGCTACTTTAAGGCCCTTAGCTAAGGGTGTCTAATCTTACTGTGTAATGTTACTATTAATCCAAATGGTAGTTTGACCAAGAGTAAGGCTATTAGGCGTGGCCTACATAGTGTCACCAAATAAATATGCCAGTACTATCAGAACTTAAATATGTCTCATAAATATCAGCCACAATGAAAGGTTTAATATATTTAATAATAAATAATAAAAGAACAAGAAAATGCTCAGTAAATAATCACAGTTAAATCAGAGTTCAAAATCACAGGAAATATTTAAAACAATGTTGCAGGATAGTCTGAAATAAATAAAGAAAGCATCTAAGCTATACTTCACTATATTCCTAACTGTGTCTAAGAGAAATTGCTATGCCCTAGTTAACTTATTTACAGACCAAGCAGGCAGATGTGGTGAGCGGATGTTTTTGTCAGGTCAAAGACAAAACACAAAATGCTCAGTCTCTCTCTCTCAGAGACTTAAATTAATATAATAGCAGAACAGAAACAAAATGACCATAGCTGTGGTCATTTTGTTTCTGTTCTGCTATTAGCTGCTCTGAGGTGAATACTGATTGTTAATTCAGCTCTAGGGCATTTTTCACTCTTCACTTAAATTAATATCCCAGATATTACTGCTGAGACACTTGCAGAACGGCATCACCTCTTGTCATCTGACTATGCCAGGCAAATCCCTCTCTGACATAGCTGGCAGCATTTAGCATCTAGCTGTGAAAATACATAAACAAGGACTTCTCTTATCCCTAAGGCAGATCCTGGAAGGCATAAAAGAATAAACACTTCCAAGACGATACAAAAAAACTAGTAGTTCTAGACATTATGTCTCCTGTTGCACCGAAACTGAAAGATAACATCCTTTTATTACATGGTTATAAAGTAATTTAAGTTTTCGGTTATTCTCCTGAAGCTAACTTCTTGTGTTTCAGTTCCCATTGTTAAAATATATACATCTAATCAGTTACAATAGTGTATATACATTTCTGCTCAGTACTTTACAAAATGTCTCTTCAGCACACGTCTGTCCAGTATGACATCCATTTCTAATAAATTTGCAACACAGGCAGACAAATCATGTTGATATTCACAAATGACACACAACCACTTATAAAATTCCAGACAGCTGTGCTGGCAGTATCTCCTTCTGTCATACTTCTATATAAATCATGTTAACATTCACAAATTCCATATTATAATTTACAAAATTCCAGAAAGCTAGGCTGGCAGTATCTCCTTTTGTTACATCGCCCCCTCCCCTGAAGACTGAAGCTAGTTTTTCAAGTGACCCTTGAGAAATGTTGCTTGAGAGAGTTGAGCCTATCTGGGAATATATTGCCCTATTCCCTGTCTTGAGATTCTAGCTGCCTTGGCATTGCTCACCCCAGTACAGTGCTGCACTTTCCTGCCATTTGCCTGCAGTTCTAGGCTCCACCATAGTAATTTGGATTTTGCTGGCTGGCTCCCTGTAGCCATAGATCCCCCTCAGACTCCTCCTGCCTTGTACTGCAAATACTTAGCACCAGGGCCTCCCTGTCATGGTAAGGTTTTATGGTGTTAACATGGTACAATTTGTACCCCTGGTTCCTGCTTTGCAGTTCTAACATGTAGTTAACATCACTGACCTTCCTTACCACCTTGTAAGGTCCCTTCCAAGCAGCCTGCAGCTTGTTGTGTCTGACAGGAATGAGAACCATTACCTGCTGCACTACAGCATACTCTCTAGCCTGAGCATTCCTGTCATACCAGACCTTTTTCTACTGTTGGGCTAATGCAAGGTTCTCCTGGACCAAGCCCATGCATTCCCTGAGCCTTGTCCTTAGATTCAGGACATATGCCACAACAGACTCCTTGTGGGATTCACACTAACCCTCCCACTCATCACAAATCAAATCTAGAGGTCCCCTTACTCTATGCCCATACAGCAACTCAAAGGGTAAAACAAATCTGTGGATTCCTAGGGCATCTCCTTGTACACAAGCAACAGATGGGGCAAATACTTGTCCCACTCCCTCTTAAACTGGTCTGCAAATGCCCATAGAATGGTCTTTAGTGCAGAGTTTTACCTATCAACCAGAACATTAGTCTGGGGATGGTAGGGGGTGGCCTTTAGGTGCTTTGTCCCACAGTACTTCTACAGACAAGCCAGCAGGTCTGACATGAAATTGGCACCTCTGTCAGTCAGTATTTCTTTTGTGAAACCTACCTTGATGAAAATCTATAACAAAGGATTTGTCACCTTTTCTGCTTCAATGGAAGCCACTGCCTCAGGGTATCTGGTAGCATGATCTACTACCACTAGGATATACTTCTTCCCTGTGGAACTTGTGGTATTCAGAGACCCCACAATACCCATAACTACCCTCTGAAATGGCTCCTCAATCACAGGCAAAGGCATCAAAGGAGATTTCACCTTGTCTCCTGCCTTGCCTACCTTTTGGCACTGCTCACAGGTCCTGAAGTACCCTGTTACATCTCTGGAAATCCCAGGCCAATAAACATTCTGCATAATACATCTCTTGGTATGCTTTATGCCCATATGATCTGCAAAGGGAATATCACTGGCTATGGATAGGATGTGCTAGATGGTAGACTCTGGGCACTACCAACTTCTGTAATCTCTCACCCTCTAGCCCTATCTCAGGGGTCCACTCTCTATAAAGTAACCCTTTGTCCCAGTATACAAATTCCCCCTTTCCTTGAAAATCAGATGCCTCACTAGCTACCTCACTCAGGCCTTTTAATGTAGGGTTGGAGAGATTACGCTGTCTCAACTCTCTCTTTATAACTCTTCCCTCTTCCACAGGAAGTCTGGTATTCTCTGACAGAGATGCCTCACTGTCAGCCAGGGTACTACTACTCACCTCTGCCCTTGCAGTCACTCTGTACAAGGGAACATCAGTACCCACAAGCAGCTGTGTCTCACTTTCAGTCTCACTGTTACTGGGTAGCTCCCTCTCTGAGGTAACCACCACATCAGTCCTGGATTCAAGTCTGTGGTCTGTCTGGGTCCCCCCCCCCCCAGGCTACCAGACCCACATGCTTATCTCCAAGCCTGACTGCATGTAACTGCATGCATATAAGTTACTGTATTATCAAAATCATTCCCTATCAGGACATCTGAAGGGATATTCTCAAACACACCTACTTACTTGGTTCCTTTTCCACCATCCCTGTCAAGGTGAACCCTAGCCAAAGGTATCTGGAATGGGGTCCTTCCTAAAGCTCTGACTGGAGTAGACTGCCCAAGCAAGTAGTGCTCCTCTTTAACCATTGCAGGCTTCACAATTGTTAGGTCAGTGGCTGTGTTTCTCTTAGCAGTGGCCTCTGTCTCATCTACTAAGATAGGATATAACCTTTTGTGGTAGTTTAGTACCCTTGTTGTCTCCATACCACTCACTGCTGGCATTCTGTTATTCCTACTTACTGGCTCTCCCACCTTATGCTCCCCACCTTACCTCTGTGGACATCTCCATGCTACATGGCCCCACTGATTGCATTTAAAAAATGTAACCCTTGGTCCTGGATGTGATCCTGGACTAGTGGCTTCCCCTGCTACTGGTGGATTCTGCTGGGGCGGTTTAGGCTGCCCACCATGGGTTCCTTTAGACCAACGAGCATCATTGGCTATCCCTTTCCTGTGCATTGATGCCCTACTTGCAAAGTAAAGGTCTTCCTTTTTCCTCAACTCATCTGCTGTGTTACATTCCCTATCTGCTATCCAGTCTCACGTCCTCAGGCAAAGTGCTAAGGGCTTGTTCCTTCACCAAAAAACCTGCTAGCTCTTCAATAGTGGTGACTTGACACCCACTCACCCAGCTATGAAAATAAGTGCTTAGTTCAGCAATATATAAACACACACTTTAATTTGCCTTGCATCTATGCTCACAAAACTGTTTCCTATAAGCTTCAGGTGATAACTTAAAACACTGTAACAGACAATTTTTAACAGTATTATAATTTAAGAAATCAGTATCAGACAATTTAGAAATCGCAGGTACAGCTTTACCATGCAGTAAGGGGGTCAGGAATTTTATCCAGAGCTCTTGCTAAACATTATATTGTTTACATACCCTTTCAAACATATGAATAAAACTGTCAAAATTATCACCCCCCTGCAAATTGTGGAAGAGATTTACTGACCTTTGTTGCTTCTGGGGTTCGATTACTCCCTTCCTCATTACTTCCATGACCCTGGTGAAGAGTCAGCATCTCCTTTTCATGTCGCCTCTGCCTCTCATTCTCCGTGGTTTCTCATTTTACTCAGCCTCCAGACAATTCAGCTTCTCATTATCTTTAGCCTCCAGGTGTCTCAATCTCTCTGCTGATTCCATTTCCAAATGTTTGGCCTTCAGTTCAAGTCTCTTTAACACCAGACAGATTTTTAAGTCCTCTGTGGAAAGGTTGAACTGCCCATTTTCTGAGAGCTGCACATCTCCAAGGCCAGACTGGTTGTTCTCCTGTTTGCTGGTCTGTGATGCAGCTGTAACTAAGGCTGCAACCATCTCTTCTTTACTCAGGTTGGCATACACCAGTCCTTTGTTTTGGCACATCTCAGCCAAGTGGCTCCTTGTCAGTTTGCCATACTCCTCTGCTGACATCCGTGCCTGCTCTGCCTGACTAACTAAGCTAACAAAAAAATAAATAAAACTTTTGTGATATGAAACTCTGTTCACTGTGTGGATGACTGAGAGTGCAAACACTTTCTTTAGTGACCACTGTTTACAGGCTATAGGAATTCAATATCCACACCACTGAATCCTAATATGTGGATATCCCACCACTGCTAACCAATACAATGTGACGCCCCACCACTGGCAACAGTAATCAAGGATCCTCAGTCCTCACCACTAGCACCAGTGGGGGACATAGACTGAGAGGATGACAAGTCACACACAGTATTTCCAGATGCAGCTCTCTGTATCAAGTGTAATTTCTCTTAAGACTTAAGAGTACACAGAGACAACAGTCCGTCTGCGGTTGGTTTCTCCCTTTTTCTCCATATCCCAAGTAAGATTTTCCATTGGCGCAGCTATAGAGTTGAGATCTCAGCTGAGTGACCAAGCCAAGACCTCCAACACCTTCTCTGCCCAACCAGTGCTTAATGTCCCTGCCCAAGTAGCTGCCACACACACCTTTTCAGGTTTGTTTTACACACACACACACACACACACACACACACACACACACACACACACACACACACACACACCCCTGGGAAAAGCTGGCACAAATTCACTAGCTATGCCCCCTTCTGCCCAGACTATAATGTAATTTCACCTGAAACCAGTCACTCCTTATCAGCTACTTTAAGGCCCTTAACAAAGGGTTCCAATCCCACTGTGTAATGTTACTATTAATCCAAATGGTTGTTTGACCAAGAGTAAGGCTATTTGCAGTGGCCTACACAGTGTCAACAAATAAATATGCAAGTACTATCAGAACTTAATTATGTCTCACAAATATCAGCCACAATGAAAGATTTAAATATATTTAATAATAAATAATAAAAGAAAATACTCAGTAAATAATCACAGTTACACCAGAGTTCAAAATCACAGGAGATATTTAAAACAACATTGTATGACAGTCTCAAATAAATAAAGAAAACATCTAAGCTATACTTCACTATATTCCTGACTGTATCTAAAAGAAATTACTGCAGCCTAGTTAACTTGCTTACAGAGCAAGCAGGCAGATGCAGTGAGTGGATGTTCTTGTCAGGTCAAAGACAAAACAAAAAATGCTCAGTCTGTATCTCTCAGGGACTTGTTAAATTAATACCCTAAATATTACTGCTGAGATACTTGCAGAATGACATCACCTCTTGTCCTCAGACTATGTCAGGTAAAACTCACACTGATGCAGCCGGTAGCATTTAGCATATACCTGTGAAGATACATAAACAAGGACTTCTCTTAACTCTAAGACAGATCCTGGAAGTCATAAAACAATAAACACTTCTAGGACAATACAAAAAAACTTGTAGTTCTAGACATTATGTCTCCTGTTGCACTGAAACTGAACAATAACATCTTTTTATTAGGTTGTTATAAAGTAATTTAAGTTTTCAGTTATTCTTCTGAAGTTAACTTCTTGTATTTCAGTTCCCATTGTTAAAGTATATACATCTAAACAGTTACAATAATGTATATATATTTCTGCTCAGTACTTTACAAAATATCTCTTCAGCACACGTCTGTCCAATATGACATACAGTTCTAATACAGTTGTAACACAGGCATATGAATCATGTTGATATTGACAAATGACACACAACTACTTACAAAATTCCAGATAGCTTGGCTGGCAGTATCTCCTTCTGTAACACTTCTATATATACATCATATTAATATTCACAAATGACATGATTATTTACAAAATTCCAGATAGCTGGGTTGGCAGTATCTCCTTTTGTTACACATTCTGTCATGCAGTGTGCTTCTACTATGCAATACCGAGATCCATAATGCTTTTAGTGTTGAAATTATGGCCAGCATAGACAGCAGCACTACTGCTTTCAAAATGATGGTAAAACTTCCTTAGAGTTAACTCTTAGCAGATATACCAGTGTTGCTCATGACAGAAGAAATATACAACATGACGAGATGCACATCAAGAAACTACCACTAAACATATCAAATTGGGTGATGTCTTTCATATCTCTGGTCTCAAAGTGCATGTTACACCCAGATGACAATGCATGTATAGTCCGTAATTCTGATAAGGATCATAGCAAGGTCACTATGGCACACAGTATGAGTATATGTTACCAGGACACACTGTTTGTGGTAGAAATTGTCAATTGTGACAATGACTCCAGTATCAGTAAACACAGGATCACTTTGGTGCAAGGTATACATGTATATTTACATTTTCCATAGCAAAAATGCCTGCACCAACACTCACTGTGGGGTTACTATAGAGTACAGCATGCACATAGACCTACAGGACCCAGAGTCTGTGCTTTACAGATATGTCACACTTCATGTCAATATTCACTATGCAAACTAACACTATGATACATCATATGCACTCTTATACCAAGTAATCAGTAACCATAGTGCAAAAGAGTAGAAAGGGTCATGACAAGGATCACTATGGCACACATTATGCATGCAATTATAACACTAATAGTATTTACAATTCAGAAACAACATTAGTGATGCTTTGTTGAACATTGGGCACTGTGAATATACATGTGAATTAACAGTTGTGATGTAGGCAAATGTACATGTATATAAAGTAATCAAACTGTATCAACAAGTTCATATTAACAAACATTATACTTCACATATATTGCTATATATAGTATAACCTAAGCAACATTATATAAATAAAACTTCCTTAGAGCTAACTCTTAACAGATATACCAGTGTTGCTGTAAGGCTGTTCTCCTATGCCATAGCTAGGATGTGGAATGCCCTTCCCTTCCCACTGAAATCGCCCTCTTAGACTCATTAAATGCATTTAGAATATCTCTAAAGAAATAATTTCTCAGCAATCACATCTGTCCCTGTATCCAAAACCAAAGGCCACCATAAATAAATTATATCATTCTTATCTTTTGTAACTCCATCTTCCTATTAACATAACTGTGTCATCATACATTATCTTTCATATCTCCATTCTCCTACTTCCATATCTCTGTCACCATACCAACCTCTACTGCCAAACTACCTATTTCTTCCATTCATATCATCACTTCTCTACCTGCAAGCAAATATTACACCTTTACTTATTGTACTTCCTTCAACTGAATTTCTCCTTCAAAGTTAGCTAGTAACGGTGGCACACTCTGCCACACGCATTACAATGTATGTACCATATATAGGATCTATATTATTAGGCAACCTATACACTATTATGCATGTTACAATCTCCCAGCTTTATGATGTTTTACTAATTAACTGACTTAATGTTCTTTGTTTAAAAATTTTCTCTTTATATTTATTTTTTATGTCATTTTTGTGGAGCCTTTTTGTTACAAATTTGCATTGCATCTTTATTTTTATGTCACTTTTGGCACTTTTCTCCCCGGACCTCCACTGAAAATGAGTCTCTCACCAAGTTTACTTTCCTGGTTAAGAAATGTCAATAAATAAATAAATAATATTGTTCAATTCCTGCTACTAAACCGGCACAGCTCCTGATGCCAAACAGCAGGACTAAACGCCTCCTAAACACACGTATGCTTGTTCTGGAAGTCAAAGGCAAAAACAACAAGCTGCTACTAAGCCAACACAGTTCCTAATTCCAAGCAGCAAAACTAAACACCTCCAATAATCACAGTCAGAGAGGTGAGACTGATCAAAGATAAACTCAGCCAGATAGCTAAACTCACTGAAGCAGGTCTTTTTAAATTCCAAAGGGATAAGCAAACAAGACGCCAATAAACGAACAACTTCAATTTTATTAAGCACCACGATACTGCTTTTCGTCGGCGCCCTGCAACAACTTCTTCAGACTTTGAAGAAGTGTTCTTTCAATGAAGTACAGTAATCCATACTTATATACATTCCAAGTAAGTGCCATATTTATTTATTATATCCATAGACAACATTACACAACCCACTCAAGTGCAATATTAGACAAATAACTCAGGCATTGCGCAGTCTGTAGTGTGTTTTGTATTACTTTAAATGGGGTAGTTAATTTAACTTAGTAGGATATTCTTTTCATATTTAAGTGTTGGGTGTTGGTAAATGTCTCTGCTCTTTCTTATGTGTATTGTATTTCTTAGTTATGTTTATTCCTCTACTTTTATGTGTTGTTTTACTTTCCTTTGTAATCTCAAGACATGAACTGATGATTCAAATTTCTTTTAGGCTGGACGTGTGTAATTCTAAATGACAATACAGTTTACTTTGACTTGAATTTGACTTTGATTTCCTATATCATTATATCTCTCTTAAGTTGTGTCTTGCAAGAGGTACAGTGAGTTCCAAATCCTGAGGTATTCCTTTGCAGTGACAGAAGTATGACTGAAAAAACCCTGGAATAGATCTAAATATAGATCTATTTTTTGTTTCCTATGGCAGAAACGCTCCTTGCACTAAAGTGTTTAGCAGATATCCAAGAAACACAATCCTGTGTGTTGAGGTCACAACAGAAACTCTGAATGTTCTCTTGAAATACCAGTGTATGTAATACATTTCTTGGCCAAGTGAGAGATTCTTAACACTTGAAAAAGACTTTGCAAATTATCCTTGGTGACATCAATATTGATTGGGCTACTACTTCCTCCAAAAAAACCACCCCCCCCAGCATAAATCTGTTTCACTTCACCCAACTAATCTCTACCACTATGAGGCACAACAATAAAATAAATGAAGGTTCCATCTTAGACTGGATTATTGCCTCAGACCCCTCAAAGTAAGTAACGTCTGGCACCATGTCCAACTCCATTAGCATCTACCTCCCTGCCTATGCTATCCGAGCCTGTTCTTCCTTCCCTAAAGACCACAATATCAAGCTTGTCCAAAATCTTCCACAATTTAACCCTTACACATTTAATGGCTTACTAAATTGCGTTAACTGGAATTGTCTTAAAACTCTTCTATTGGATGATGCTCTGCTCTTCTTTAATAACTCCTTTCTAAAAATCTTGGATAGCCTAGCTCCTACTAGAACCAAAAGATTCAAAACTAATCATGCCCTATGGTTAACAAAAGCTGCCAAAGAAACTATGACTAAAATTGACAAAGTTTGGAAACTCTGGCTTAAATCAAATAATGCTTCTGACCTCATTCATTATAAACAGCTCCGAAACCAAGCTTAAAAATTCATCTCTAAAGGCAAACAGCAGTACTTCTGGAACCAGCAAACAAGTAGAAAAAATAACCCCAAAATGTCTTCCATCAATAATCTCCTAAACCCTGGCACCAAAGCCAACCTCTGCTCACACCTCAACATGCCTCCTAAATAAATAGCTAGCATCTTTAGCTCCTACTTTATTGACACCATTGCTAACATTATTGGTACTTTTTCTCTACCTCTCCCTAATAATACTATTCCTACATCCTCCTCTCCTCCATCTCCCCTACAAGACACTTTACCTCAGAACCTCCACAATACCTCAACTACTTTACATTATCCTGGTCCCCTCCAAACTGCACACAACAATCTTCACAGCTAGAATTTAAGCTATCTCCCATTCCTACCTCCTGCATCAAAAAACTCCTTCTGAAATTAAAGCCCTACTCAAACTCAGTCGACAGAATTCCTGCCAAATTTCTTAAAATCGCTGCTGATGCTGTGGCATATACAATTAGCATTCTTATTAACAGATCTATCCGAAAAACTCATGTCCCTTACCTCTGGAAAAAAAAAAAGCAATCATCCTACCACTTCCTAAAGGTGGCCCATCAACTGATATCTCTAATTTATGACACATTGCTATACTTTTCCCTTCTCCAAAATCCTTGATAAATGTGTGCAAAAACAACTCTTAGACTACCTTGTAAAGAACAAAATCCTCTCTCCAACATAGCATGGGTTCCACCCAGATCACAGCACATCCACTGCTCTAATATCCTTCTTAGATATGGTCATCAAAGCCTGAGACTCAGGACACATTGTATCACCCCTTTTCTTGGACCTATCAAAAACATTCAATACCATCTCTCACTCTATCCTCCTCTCCCAGGTCTCTAGTATAGGACTCTTTCCCCAATCACTTAATTGGTTTAAAAGGTATCTCACTAACAGAGAATATGCTGCTAAATGGCAGAATTATATTTCCCTTTACCTTCACACCCCTACAGGTGTACCCCAAGGCTCTATTTTAGGCCCTCTTCTGTTCAACATTTTATCCACAACATCCATCAAGCCATCCTGCAGGGCTCCCTAGTCCAGTATGCAGATGAGTCTACTATAGTCTGCTCTGCTCCCATCATAAATATACTGCAACATACCACCCAAGTATCATTTTCCACTGTGGAAACTTGGCTTCACAAAAAACACCTTTCTTTAAATCCCCATAAAACTACACTTATGGTCTTCACTCTCAAGAAAAATATACCTCTCAAGAAAGCTGACCTCAATATATTCTCCCTTAACTCTACCAAAATTGAGCTAGTAACCTATACTAAATTATTAGGAGTTATAATCGATGAAAACCTTAAATTTGATTTGTATATCCAAAATAATATCAATAAGAACCACAAACTTGGAGTACTCTATAGACATAAAAAGTTCCTCTCCCTCCCAACTAAACAAGTATTAGAATATCTTACATGTCCCCCTCACTAACCTACGGTGTACCTTTCCTAATCAACCTGCAGTCCACCTTGAAAACAAAATTAAAAATATGCTACAACAAGATTGCTAAATTTGCTACAAACATTCGCCATTCTACACATTACTGTATTGTCCTAAAATATTACAATGGCTGGAATACAAATTCATTCATAAACAACAACAGTGACCTGCCCTTAGCTCCCTACTCACCCTTTACAATCCCATCAGGTCACTTTGATCTGAACACCAACATCTTCTTCAAGTTCATAAACCTGAGACACCTGCATGTCAGTCATTATACTCCTGGAACATTGGCAGAATATGGAATAATCTACCTACATCTATCCGCTTACAGCAAAGCCCTTCTAACTTCAAAACTGCACTACTTCCTGCTCCAACTTTTTGTTTTCTTGATAATTCCTGCCAAACTTTTAACTACTTAAATCCTCCTCCTGCATTTCTTGTACTCCCTAACCACTTTCTCCCTCTCCTTTCCCTCCATCCACTTTCACTCTACTTCCGTCTCTCCTGTATTTTTCTTTTTACGTTCCATCCTATCTACTTTTCCGTCCCCCCATCTCTAATTTTCCTCATTTCCCCTTTTGTTTCCTCCTTCCTTCTCCCCTATATATTATAAGATATGTCTCTTATTCCTTTCTCTCTCTCTCTCTCTCTCTCTATATATATATATATATATATATATATATATATATATATATATATATATGCTTTATTATTCTACATATAGCCTGGATTTGCATGCATTACATACTGCTCATAACTATATAATTTTGCACTATTTTGTTTTGCCTAGTATTGTGTCATGTTGTTATTGCCTGTAGTGTGAACATGTTTAGCTTTGCTGTTAGTATAATGTTATATCAGCTTTAACTATTTCCTACAATTTTTTTATGTAAATTTCCTACAAATTTCATTTTTGTAATTCTCTTGATCTTTTTTGGAAACATTTATGGAAATTTCTTAAAAGTTTATGTAAGTGTTATTGTTTCCTTGGAGCCCCCCCCCCCCCCGACCTTCACTGAAAAATGGGCTGTTTTGGTCCCAGTGGACTTTCCCGTTAAACAAATGCCAAAAAAATAAATAAATAAATAAAACAAACAAGTCATCGAAATATGGAAAATTATGGGTGCAACCATACTGGATATGGTACTCACTAATATGGGAGAGTGCTGCACACCCCCCTACTGTAATGTTTTCTATAGTAAGGTCAAACCGCAAAATGGTCTCCTTTGCAGTAAAAATAAAACCTGGACTACTCAGGAACTACTCTAAGACTAACCTCCTACTATTAAGTGATAACCCAGCAAAATTTCAAGCCCCCATAAACCCTGAAAACACTGCTGCCTATGCAAAACTGTTCACAGAAACCCTGTGCACGCATGTTAATAGCTGCATAGAGGCAGCTGTACCGACCAGGAAGAAGTACAGAAGTAAATCAAAAATCAAGCCACCCTGGTGAAATCACAAAATCAATAGACTGTATAACAGAAGGGAGAAAATCATGACAAAAGTTAAGAGGTGCAGCTCTCAGAAGGATAAAAGCACTCTCATCAAACTAAACAAACAACTCAGAGGACAAATAAAGTTGACCAAAGCCAAATTTGAGGTAGGTTTGTCCTTCCAGGCCAAGGACAACCACAGACCATTTTTTAGCTATGTCTGCAACCTCAATGGCAGTACACAATTGTGTGCAGAGCTCATTGTAAATGGAGCCACCTATACTGAACCAAAAGATATAGAAAACCTGCTGGCTGATAAATTCATCTCCAACTTTAACCCTCTCCCCCCCTTGACCTTCCATGAGGAAATACCATGAAATATAATTCCCCCTACTATCACTAGGGAACAGGTCCTTAATGCTCTCTCTCTAAGATGAAGAACACTGCATCAATGGACCCAGACAATAAACCAGGATGCCTTCTAAACAGCATGAAACATGACCTATCGGTGCCTCTGGAATTACTATTTAACTGTAGCCTACAAACAGGCTTTGTGCCTCCTGAATGGAGAATGGCAACACTCATCCCTTTGCACAAAAGTGGGCCATCTACAGACCCTGGAAACTACAGACCCATAAGTCTCACTAGTCTTATATGTAAAGCCATGGAAAAAATTATCATGGAGTTGATCAATAGAGGTATAATAAACCTCCAGACACTGGACCAACCCCATTTGATTTCGTCAAGGGCAGATCATGCCTGCTCAACCTGGTGGACTTCCTTGAGGAGGTAATCAAAGTAATAGATGAGGGAAAAATGGTTCACACTGCCTACCTCGACCTGGTCAAAGCATTTGATGCAATACCACACTCGGGCATTGATGACAAACTCAAGAGGTTAGGTGCAAACACTTATGTCACCAGATGGATAGCCAAGTGGCTCACAAACACTACCCAGGAAGTTAGAATTGGGGAGGCCACCTCTGCAAAGAGGCCATTCACAAGTGGAGGCTGTCAGGGATCAGTCCTTGGTCTGCTCCTTTATGGAATTTACTTCTCTGAAGTCAAAGCCAATGTGAATGGCCTCTGGCTGGCTAAATTTACAGATGATTGCAAATTAAGAGCTGTCACTGAATCTCACACTGACACAATTGTTCTCCAGAAAAGGCTGACACAGACAAGCAAGTGGTGTCAGATCTATGAGCTAAAACAAAATACCATGAAATGCATAATAGTATCCTTCAGGAAGTCATCCATCCCTGGTAACTATCATGCTGACAACACAACCCTAAGAGTTGACCCAGTAGTCAGGGGCACATAGGCAGTAATCTTGTTTTTGACCATCACATCTACAGTAGTGAGGAAATCATTCTATGTTGCACAACTTATTAACAAAGGTATGGCATGTCGGTCCAAGAAAGTTATTGTTCCACTGTATTTGGCATTCATCAGACCTATCATTGAGTGCAATGCCACCTTTGGTATGTACCTAACCAGGCATATCCAAAAATTGGAACATCAACAGAGGTTCTTCAATAAAGGAATACAGGGCATAAGTAACATGTCCAATGCAGACTGCCTCAAGGCCCTTTCCTTGTATTTGGTCTCCTGCAGACTGTTGAGGAGAGATCTACGGCTGTTATACAAGTCAATGTCAGACTACACTCTGATGGACCCCCTGCAGATTCGCAAAACAAACATCACTAGTATTATCCATTCTAAAGACTTAAACCTTGACTGTGATGTAAATAGGACCTGCTGGAGAGATGGGTATTGTATCCCAGAGACTACACCATTTATGGGACAGTCTCCCCATATATGTGAAGCAGAGCTCCTTCCTAACTCAATTCAAGTGTAACTTGGACAATTGGATGGGGAACAAGAAGTCCATCCCTGGTTTGGCACCTATGTCTCTAATGGACACAGGCAGCCTGTTTACACTTATCAAGGGTAGCAGAACTTGTCCGAGATTTGGGATCCATGCCTAGGCTTACAAAGGCCCTTGTGGTCATTAGCCTAGTAAACATCTATGAACCTATAAATAATCAAATATTGAATATCCTATCCATTTTATTTATTTGAAACTGAAAATGACTTTACAATTTTGCACCAATAAACTCATGTTTATATGAAAAAAAAGAACATTTAATGTTTCATTTTTTTCTTTGCCAAATAGTTCCTGCATAATAGGATTGGCACCAAACTTACTGAATAGTGGATAGTGTTTCATATGAAAAATGTGTTTTCTGCTTTATTTTTTATTGCTTTACTGATTAGTTACTTCATAACAGGATCAGTATCAAACTTGTTAACTAGTGCATAGTCAGTGTAGTCATACAGCAATGCAGTGCATTCAATTATTATTTTTTTTAACTAGCTGTTTGACAGGGTTGACAGCTTATGAGTGTGTGGCTGTTTCCTTACTTGACAGTGGCCATTGTCAATCATCAAGGCCACAGTCAAACCACACCCAAACCCATGCAAATAGGCTGGGGGGGGGTGTATCTTTAATAAATAACCCAAAATATAAACAGACTATTAAAGTTCATTTAATCAGCAGATTATTTTTTTTAAAGGAAAAGACGGGAAAGCATGACAAACCAGGAAAAAAGGGCATTCCTCCTTCCCCTGACATGACTTTGATGTCACAAAATGGGCAGAAAGTGAGTGGGGAGATGGAAAAGGAGAGGAGATGGCTGGGGTTAAGGGGAAGTGCAAGGGGTGTGGCATTGTTTCTGTTTCATCCTAAATGAAAGGTGGCACCACTACACACCTGTTTTGTACTCTCTGGAATTCACAGAAAAATATAGGCATGTCCATAATAGTTAGGTAGACAGAATGTATTTCTAGCATTTATTACATTCTGTTTCCTAATGCATATGATTCAACAGTCTCCTTTGTTATCTACATTTCTTTATGTTTGTTTTATATTCCTTTATCGACCAGGAAAAATACCATGTCTATTAGAAAATCAGCTGATCACTTGCCACAGGAACATACCTTACTAATTCAGGTATTAAAATATTATTAATTATTATATTTGCCAGAGTTTTTCTCCTTTGATTGGTCAATGTGTTTTATGAGATAGTTTGCAATGGAAATGATGCTGATACTTTGTATCTGATTGGTTGTTTTAGGTTTTAATTGGTTTTATTTAAGTGGAGTTGGTTTTAATTTTTTTAGTTTTGTCTGATGAAGCATGTATAACGTGAAAGCACTCACCAGTTTGGAAAAAAGTTTATTATTGCCCTGTACACTTAATGTTTGCTTTTTTTCAGCTACCCTGCCATGTTTCAGTCTCTGTTTTCTTTTTAAACATACTTAATTTAGTTTTTTGGCCACCGTTTATCCTATGTGACTATTTTATATATATTCCTTGGATTAAAATATGATTATTACACTTATTTCATTTACTTGCTCTGAGATTAAGCTTGCACTGTGTACAGTCTTTGATGGTTGTGGGTTGTAATTTGCATCTAAAAAAAAAACAAATTGCAAGTTAACATGGCATGTAGGTTCACAAGGACTTACTAGGCTACTGATCCACAAGCATCTTTAAAAGCCCAGCCCTGCATTGCTGTGAAGTTATTTGCCCTTGTAATTTAAGTAAGAATAACTCAGAACCAGCAAAACATTTACATGTTATCCCTATCCATAACAGACAAGCATGCTAAAGCAGAAATGAATTTGTGATTTCCATTCATTCATCCAGAACTTTGGTTTATGTGGAGAGGAAGACAATTTCAAACAAGTGGTATTCACTGTGATACATATTGATTCCCTCCAACATTTTCTATTGATATTGCAGAACGGATTAAAATCTTTTGAGTGGGTGTTTATTCCACCATTGTCGATGCTGCAGTAGATCAGAGAGACTTGGGTCTGTTGAGGCTTTGCCCATGAGGTAGAGATCGCCCCTCAATATCCTATATGATACTGCAAAGAGAGACACAACTTTGGGACACTCAATGTGACTTCTGTGATTTATTACCCTGATTTTCTTATTGAAACAGTGTTGTGGTCACTCAAGTTGTGTTAAGTATTTGGACATGTACATACAGAAGGGGGCATTTTACTCAATGATTAGCCTAATAAGTGCCAAATACAGTGGAATGATCACATTTGTGAACCTAGACGCCATGCCTTTAATAATAAATTTAAATGAAAAAGGACTTTTTTACAATACTGGATACATGCTGATTGAAGACCAATTTGTTCTCCACATAGGTTCCCATGCCCCTAAATACTAAATAAATATTCAGGGGTGTATTGTCAATGTATTGGCTACATGAAAAATCAAGCTAGCTTCTGTAGGGAGTCTGTCAGGCCCTTTTTTACGCTGCTTAGTAAGCAGCTTGGTATGTTATCCGGCCCCTAAAAGCAGTGTTCTTGGCATTGATAGATACTTAGAGGACTTGTTCTTGGGAGATTGGGGGGGGGGTACATATGGCTATGTGATCTGGGAATGTAGGGGAGACAGGGGGTAAAGTTAGAGCTAAATGCATCTGCTAGAAGACTGGCTGTGTTCTCAGGGTCTGAGTATGTGGTATAATTTACAATTAGCTCTGTGCAGTGCTGAACATTATTTCTGAGGTTTCTGGTGTAGCTAATTAAGTCTAGAGCATGATATAGGAATGGTCACTCCACAGAACTGATTGCTTTATTAATGGTCAGTGCCACTATATTGGCTGATTTATAGCACTTTCACCACCATGGTTTAATGAGGCTTGCCAGAGACCGCCTATTGCTGACATCTTATCAGAGAATATTAGGATGATTGGATTATAGGCTCAACAAAGCGGATCGGTGCAAGGACAATTAAATCCTTAAACACACCTTTCCGCATATGGCAGTTCCTACCTCCATAAGGCTGAGGTAAGACAGGATAAGGAAAGATTTGTGAATACAGACTGCTAACTAAGATTTACCACAAGATTGGCGAGGATTTCACTTTGTTTAATTTGCATAATAAGATTGGCACCAAACTTACTGAATAGTGGATAGTGTTAAACAACTGTGTCCTTCTCACTTGATGAAGATTACGTGTTTAGTATGTGTGTTTCTGTTTTTCTAATTTTGTTCAGTTTTAGATCAACATTTGCAGGGTCCTTCATGGTTCAAAAAGGTAAAATGTAAATTAGTAGCGAGAAGTCTAAAAAAACTCAAGAGTATACTGTTAGCAAATGAAATATGTTTCAATAGCTGGGGATCTTCACACGAGATCTTTTTGATTAGTGTATTTTCAGTTGTGTGATGTGTTTAGACAAGGACTTATTAAAGGTTGACATAGCACTTATAACATTTCTGACAATCGCTAAAGTAGAGAAGGTAATAATGCTTCCTGATGTTGATGATGCGTCTTCAGATATTAGCAGGGTGAGACAGAATGACTATATGACTTCTGTTGTAACGTAGTGATCAAGAGACAAACAATTGTCATTACAGATTGTATGATTTGTGATGAATGAATTAAACTGGAGAGTGTTGTTGTCTACAATGTATGCTTATAAAGGGAGTCTGATAATGTGTGGAATGGCAATTTGTTTCACACTGATCTTGGGTATGTAAGTCTAATGAATTATAAGAATTTTGAATATTGGTTTATCTGAACTGAGGATGTTTGAATACTTTCTGGTCAGGTAAGTGGGACTGGGTTGGGAGTGCATGTGGGTGTTTGCACATTGGGGTAAAGGCAAGGAAAGGGGACAGATTGTATAGTGTATGTGTGCAAGTGTTTACTCGACAGGATTAAAGTAAGGGGATAATTATAGTGGTGCATTTTATTGTGTATAAGTGTTTTTTGGTAAGGTTACTGTAAGGGAAGGAAATGGGATGGGATTTATGGTGTGTCTGTGAATGTATGTGTCTGTGTGTGTGTGAGTGCGTATGTGTGTGTGTGTGTGTGTGTGTGTGTGTGTGTGTGTGTGTGTGTGTGTGTGTGTGTGTGTGTGTGTGTGTGTGTGTGTGTGTGTGCAGTGTACAAGTGATTTTGTTGAATGCTCGATAGCATGTTGTTTCATGTGTTTCAGATTGTGTACAAATGTTGTGGGTTAGGATTACAGTATAGTGGTGAGGTTAGGCTAAAGGTGTAGTGTTGTGCATATTTATGATGCTTGCATTTGTGTGTGTGTGTGTGTGTGTGTGTGTGTGTGTGTGTGTGTGTGTGTGTGTGTGTGTGTGTGTGTGTGTGTGTGTGTTCACAAGTGTCTAATGCAGTCGCAATTCTACAGAAAGAGGCTTTCTAAAATGAATGTGTAGGGTAATGTTTCGGTACTGGTTCAGGATTAGCATAGATGAGATGGATGAGTAATGAGAGGCAGGGAGACAAAGCCCTCTTGTCGTCCTTAGACATCCATGCTAACCCTAACTCTGTCCCAATCCCTGCCCTGAACTGTAATCCTACTCATTAACATTAGAAAATCCTTTTCTCTGATCATATTGCTATCTAGACAAGTTTTGACTGAAGGTTTTGTTAGCATTAGAGTTCAGTAATCAGGAAAGGGAACTATTTTTTCATGTATTACAGTTTTGAAGTTGTATGGTTCCTTTTTTCTAAAAGCACTCTCGTCAATCAAATGCTTTTGGCATTTGTGCACTTTGGTAGATGTCATAGCATTATTGTTAAACGGTTATGTTTTCCAGATTTAACAATACTGCATTGCTTAGCATTTAGTTTAATCACATTTTCTTTCCTCTAGATGTTTGCAGCACAAAGTGGTATCAGATATTTAGAGAACAACAGTTTGCAAGTAAATTGCCTTATTAGTTTGGAAGTCAGAGAAGTTGTTACTAAATAGGAGAGGACCCAATATGCAGTCATGAGGGACTCCACTGGTCATGCTTTTACTTTCTAAGGTGGCTCCAGCTAATTCCAGGTTCTTCTTAAACAGAGCCTGTCCTATTCTGAGAAAGCCTCATATTTCTGGAAATTGAACATTTATCCACAGAGTCAGTCTTCTCATTGAATCATTAATACAGTTCAACCAGATGAGCCCCGCCACCTTTTCATTATTATTTCCTGCAATGATTCGTCCCACAGTTTGTTTCAAACTATCTCTACTGTCCTGCTTTTTCTACATGTAGGCGGCACCTACAAAACCCTCGAACGGAATACCCTAATTCAAGTACTTCATATCCCCGGCATTTTGATGGCAAACTATTAAGTTGTCTTGCATAACAAATAGCAAGTAATATAATTAACACTTTCTAGAATCAACAGCACTACTTGGGAAAGGTGGCAGTTGAGGATCTCTCTTTTAATCTGATATTCCTCCTGGCAATTTTTGAACCACATTGTTAAACAGCTGCTGTCCATATCCCAACCACAGATATCCTAAATGTGTTACCTTAAGATATATATCTATATATCTATCTATATATATATATATATATATATGTATACATATATATATATATATATATATATATATATATATATATATATATATATATATATATCTCAAAAGTGTTCTTTGTAAAAAACAATAGCTTAATTCAAAAAGAGCATGGGGGTGGTGAGCATGAAGGAATTAACTAGCCAGTTTATTAAACATCATCCTGATTTCCGTGTGAACTGTCTACATATGGAAAGGCAATACTAGAATAAAGTGAAAACTCTGTCTTCTGTTTCTGCAAAGCATGATCTGCATGTAGTACATGGAGTGTCTTGATTATGCTCCAAAACCAGAAAAAAGATAAACCTCTAATGCTCTACTGTAGGGTGAGGCCCAACTGTAGCAGCGCTTTCAGAAGTGTGAACAATTGATACACACCAAGTGCTACTGTGGTTGAGTCTCATTCAAGAGATTTCTTTCCTCTCATCTGTTTCTATCTTGCCTCATGTTCTTCTGTGGAACCGTACAGATGTCTGTCTGTAAATAACTGTTTGCATGCCGTCTGTGCGACAGCAATCATTAAGTGCTTTACTGGCCTTCAAAGCTAGTTAAATGCTTCACTTTTTTTTGTCTTTTGTAACTGGTAGCACATGGATTACATAAAACTACATGCACTACATTTATGATCAGATCTCACAGATCATAACTAATGAATATATGTTCTCAGCATGGATGCCACGATTCACCTCTCAAGCTTCAGTCTCGAGATGAATTTCTAGGCATCCATGTCTGGTTACAAGTGGAGTCTTGATTGTTATCCTCTGTACTCATTACTTTGACATGTACTGCTAATATAACAAGAGAAAGATGGTAAACATGTCTAGCAATCTAGCTTACAAGGTAGAAAGAAGGAAGACCATAATGAGTACCACTAAGCATATACATGGAAAACATTCTAAATTAAGCGGCACAGTGACAAAGGTTGAGCTTAAGGTCTTACCCTTAGACACCTGACTAACTTGGATAATGACACTGTACATTTCTGTAGTCAATAACTAAATCCCCAGTAGAGGTACTGTGGCCATAGCATCATCTACATAGTTCAGATTTCTTAGGTGCTTCAAATAGATTAGCAGAGTTTTCATTATATCTCAGTAGCTTACAGACTACTGCAAGGTGACCTGTGTCTTGCTTTTCGTACCATGAAATATTCAGTACTATTTGGCTATCTTTTTATTTCTAAAACTAATACAAACACTCATACTTACAGACCTAAATTTACACCAGCAAATAAACAGGACACCAGAGAGAGATAAGCTTCTAAGTGAACATATTGCCAATTGATGGAATAAGTTACCGCAGCAAGTCAAAGAAAGTGCTACTTTGACAACCTTTAAGGCTAGTATTGATGACTGGATGGGTAGACCCAAATTTACACCTGGATTGTCATATAAAGTCTGCCTCAATTTTGGAAGTATGGACTACTAAGTGTTTGAAAAGGGAGGCATGGACTTTTGTGTCTACTTAAAGGTTTGCATGATTAGGCATCTTAATGTCCTCGTGATCAATTGTCTGTATTTATCCTGTGCTTCTACTGATATGACATACAGTACTTTAATATGATTTTGGCATAGAAAGAGAGAGATCATTTCATTCCTATTGGTTAAAACAGATGTTTGATAAATTACCAAGTTAAATTAAAATGCATTCATAGCTAAAATAGTAAAATTAAACTTGTAGCCTTCATGCTGTCTAGTTTATTCTCGAGTAAATAGGAAACACACCGTGATAGTCAACAAAACAAGGAAGCAAAGGTTCCTGCCCGAATAATATGGTGCATATGATGATGTTCCTGTTTACCTTAACTGATTGCTTCCCTTACACCATAATTGTTGTGGGATGCACACACACACACACACACACACACACACACACACACACACACACACACACACACACACACACACACACACAGACACACACACACACACACACACACACACACACACACACACACACACACACACACACACACACACACACACACACAAGCAACAGTTATAGCCCACTTGATTGCTAGTGATCAAATGAATGAAAAAAAGCATTAATAATGACCAAGAAATGTATTTCAGCTTGTTGTTGTGCGAATTATGCAGTGCAACCCTTGCACCCTCATCCCCAACCAATCTCTTAGATCAAGAGTATGTGACAAGACCCAAAAATCAGGAAGAAATTAATAGGATCATAGGCTTTGCATTATTATGCATTTTTGGAAGGATACAAAGTCTGAAACTCTATGCTTGTTGTTATTTAGTCACTGCAAATCAAAGCAGGCATAAAGTTTACAAGTAACAGACCAAAATACCTCTCAACTTCTTTGCTTATGAATTCTAGACAAAGCCAAAAAATAACGGGGGTGAGGGGCAGCAAAGGCACAGATTGGAACAACTTTCAAATATTTTCTTTCTTACTTGTGAGCTAGGTAAAAATACTGGACAAAGTGCTATTTTTCAAAGGTTACCCAAGATGACTGTCTGAATGACTTGCTCAAAGTCATACAGTAGCCATGTGTGGATGCAAAAATTCAAACTCTCTAGTTTTGGCTAGAAGAAGAAGTTTATTAACAGCTCAGTGGCTTAACTGCCAGATGATTCTAATTCAAATAGAAATTAACAGGACAACAGTTGTTGCATGAACATGTATTTTCTGAGCAATAAAACGATGGACCTTTAATAACTGACTGACCGTAATCCTTAGAGATGTACCAGAATTTTATTTATTTATTTATTTACATTACTTATTTGTTAACTGGGGTTAAATGACTTGCTTAATGTCAAACAGTAGGGAAATAAAACTGAAAGGAATCAAACCATGTACCAATTTTACAGCATACAACTCATAAACATTACATAGCTTTAGTCCTCTGTGCTAACTAGCTGACCAGTCACTGAGGAATGGGACACAATGAGAGAAAATCAGAGATGTTCTGCAAAACTGGAGATATTAAAACAATGAGTAAAAAGGTCACACAGGAAAACCAACTGGTTAAAAAAACACAAAAAGAAAAAATAAGTCATGGGCATTCAGAATTGCCATTTAGCTGAAGCACCTGATATCCTTAAAGGATTAATGTGCATATATCCTATGTTGTCTCTGATACAAGAGGTTTAAGGTATCACACAGTGGAAAGTCTGGCTTTGCAAAACTGGGGATATAAGAAACAGGGTATCCAAATCACTTAAAATGTTAACATAACAGGTTTTGGATCCACATGCATTTTCTGAGTAACAAAAACTATGAAACTCTAATGACTGGCACTAGTAACTTGCTGTAATCATCAATGATTGTTCATAAATGAGGGTCTGAAAGATAGTGCACAGCATTAAGGCTCTAATCTTTTAATGGGCTCCTCCCTGTAGCCATGGATGTTTGGTTTAATTCTTTCAATCTTCATTTGTCACTGTGTGACTTTGTGCAAGTTACTTAGCTGAACAATGTTCATGAGTTGCCCCTTTATTTGCTGAAAAAAAAAAAAACAGATGGCAAAAAGGTGCATTTTCTCCCCAGTAATTTACCTGATTCTCTTGGTTCTGTCATTGATATAGTCCAGGCCTCTTAAAATAACTCCTTAGAGTTATGTTATGATTAAGCCACTGCCTGTTGTGTTTTGGTGCTGAAGTGAAGTTTGGCATATCCATGTAAAATAACTCCTTAGAATCTGGCACAACTGAGGTAAATGTAAAACTCCTGGTAAAGTTGAAGTGAAGTTTGAGAGTGAATTTAGAAAATGCATGATACATGTGCATGCGCACAGACATACAGACACACACACACACACACACACACACACACACACACACACACACACACACACACACACACACACACACACACAAAATCCACATACTGACTGTGCTCCAGGAAGTGCATTCATGAAATTGGATTTTTGAGCTGGAACCCACTAAACCTGAATATACTCAACCCTCAACCCCGAATTAAACAATTGGGTATGGGAGAATTGATTGGTATGTTTTCTGTTTTTTTTCTTTTGTAATGCAATAGTTGCAATTTGCTCAAACAGCTGATGGACCTCCCTAAAGTCCCCCATTTTGTGTGTGTGTGTGTGTGTGTGTGTGTGTGTGTGTGTGTGTGTGTGTGTGTGTGCGTGCGCGCGCGTGCACTTGCATATGCATATGTGTTCGACTTTCGATGGCCTGAAATGTTACCTGTTAGCAATCAACAGTTTTACAGTTGTTTTGTTAAATAATGTAACTTGAGAATGACAGAAAAACATTTCTAATAAATATCAGACTTCTGTTTCTGTATGGTCAGAAAATATTTTAATGTACCTTTACTAATGAAACAGTTAATAAAAAGTATATATTATGTTAGCTTAAGGTTTGACTATTGATCATGTTACAATGTTTTAAAATAAGTTTGCCAACTGACCAACAGGCAAAATAGGGCAACGGTTGTAATGATGCAAGTAGCCACCATTTTGGGAAGCATGTTGTAATGTCCTTAATAGGATCAAGTCTTAACAACAGATATAGTAGATGCCAATGAGCTGAAAGACACACTGGCAAATGACTTTAACTGTTGGCACATAACTAAGAATTACATGTGTGCTGCTTTGTTAGGTTGTAAGAGATCAGCTTTTTTGAGGTTATTATGTTCACAACAGCTAACAGCTAACAGCAAGATGCAGAGGACAGGAAGAAATGGAAACAGATGATCCGCTGTGGCGACCCCTAATGGGAGCAGCCGCAGGAAGAAGAAGAAAGATGTTCACAACAGCTAAAGCTGTCCAGATATAAAGATATTGACATTTTAGTACATTTTTCTATATAATCACATTACACATTATTAAATGCTTCCACCAAGTAAGTGTGGAAGAGAAAAATGATGTTCTTATGGAAAGTCATGGCATAATTCTTTGTTTTATGAAAATAATTTCTTATACTACTAGTGCAATGTTACAACAATGAAATTAATAATATTGAACTAGAGGCCCTTTCAGAATAATCCACACCATACTTACTTTTGGCAAAGCCTTTTTGGTGGTCTCTCAGTAAAACTCATGACAGAATTTAAAATTATTGACTGGAATGGTAAAATTCCACCAATAATTATTTCACCAGGTACAGAATATGCTTCCATGTATGAGTCTAAAAATGTGCACTGAAGTAAGTGTTTTTCACACTCAGCAGTAAAAAGCAAAAAAGTCAGAGCAATACTTAACTTTCCTCCCATCTCTGCTCTCAAAGTGTGCAGTAGCTTTAAGCTCTGGTTGCTGGAAATATACTGCTCAGCATTAATTAAGTAAACTGAAAAACATACCCATTATAGAAACAGTTTACTGTAATTATCTGCTGCTGTGAGAGTTATCTGTCTTTTTAATAAAAAAATAATTCTGAAGGATGTATAAATCCACACTAGATTGAGCATCTGGACCTGCAGGGTAAACATTAACCATATGATTTTTAGCAACACAACTTTCTGTAAATGAATGGTTTATGCAATGATTCTCTTGCTTTAAACATAAAATAACACGTGCAGTCAGTATTAAGATAGTTATTTCTACATATTGTACTTTACCTCAAGACCTGGTCTCCAGTGAATTGGATGGAAAAAACAAGAAGCTGCATTTTCAAGAAAAATACTTAAGCATTTCATAATAAACACAAAAGTTATATTGTCATTGGGGAACATATAGGCAGTTTGCACAGGAAAATACACATCACAATAACGTTTTACTACATATTCATCTAACCACAGTCTGTATAACTTCATAATGTCAAAGCCACAAAGCAGAAGGCCAAAGACAGTCAATTTCTAAATATGTCTGAGGCTAGAAATCTAAATATGGAAACCACAGTTCCTGTTCTTTTTTTCTTCATGATATCTCTTAAATATCATAGTGTAAGATGCTTAAAAGTATTCTCAAAAATAACACAATCTGAGACATATTTCATCCCATTTCCTTTTGCATTTTTACATTATCTTAGTTAGTTTTTGTGAACCTCATATGGCCATTAAGCACTGTGGTCTAAAGATGGTGTATGTAGACATGACTGTGTTAAACAACATGGATGTAAACCATGTATCACAAATGCTCTACAGAGGAAAGAAAGCTAAAGCAGACCAGTTAGGCCTCACATTCACTGATCATTTCTTCCTTACAGCCTTTAATATTTGACTTGAAGAGATTATTTTTTTCTTTCACTACTAACCCTGACCTGCAGTAGAGGAACACTCTGTGGTGTATTTGGTTTACCTTCATGTGTGTGTGTTGTACACAAGTGAACAGCAATTGACCAAAAGGCCATTTGCAAAGTTTGCAAACGCCAAACGGAAAAAGGTTCAAATGTGCAATGAGCGAATGCACAGTGACATTCACTCATTGCACATTCGACATTGTGGTGGATTGCACTATAGTGGGGATCGGAAAAGGGTCCCTTTCCCCACTGTAGTGCGATCTCGGAGTTAGAATATTAAAGTAGGGGGTGAGGAGTATGGGGGGGTTGCCCCTTGCTTTACACTTCATTTTTTTTCTTTTGATATTTATGTTAAAAAAATCAGGGAATCTGATTTTCGATTTGCTGATTTCGAACATATGGAATTGTCGCTGTTCTGACTTCCGTGGTTATGATTTGCTCATATGAACAATTGCATCACTGTGATTCGCACTTGTAAAGGTAAACTGGTATATTTCTATGCACTTTTAACAAAAACAAAATGTTGTTTTATTAAAATATCAATAACATAAGAGCCAAAAATAAAATCTAGTGCAAGGGAAATTGTAAACAAATAGGATTGCTAGAAAGCTAATATAATTTATTTATGTATTTATTTATTTATTGATTTATTGACATTTGATTACCTGGAAAGTCCATCTAGGTAGGAGTCCATTTTCAGCAGAGGCCCAGGGAGAAAAGAAGTTTGGTATTGTGTTCACATTTGTTTAAAGTAATGCACATACATTTGAAAAAATATATACTTTGTAACAAATGAATGCAAGAAAATGTTAAAAAGAAAAATGTATAACAGAAGAAAATCCAGAACAGTCACTAAAACGATTACAGTGAAAATTTAATGTCAAGGCTTCCTGTAAATAAATGCTGTGATGCTGTAAATCAGTCAGCTAGTCAAAATCGGCAATTTTTAAACCATTACGTTCAACAGATGGCCATCACTATGTCAACACTTACCATTCTGGTCACAGATTTTCAGAATATCATCTATAGACCTCCACCACATGAGCTATGATATGATAAATTAAAAAATGAAATTGCACAATAGTACAATACAGTTAGAAAGTTTCCCCAAAATGTCTATCCTGAAAATTTCATGCCAACATTCCTAGAAGATAAAAGTTATAATACTGTAAAACAATCAGTTAAAGTGGGTTAATTACTGAATATAATTTGAATATTTATTTATTGTGAAAGTCCAACTTGGAGGGAAGCCAATTTTCAGCAGATGCCTGGGGAGAAACATTGGAGATACATGTCTTTGTAACGTGGGAGGAAACCAGTGAACCCAGAGAAAACCCACATGAATGCAGGTAGGACATGCAGACTCTACACAGAAGGCACCCCAGCCAGAAATCGAACCGGAAAACCTTTTGCTGTGAGGCAACAACGCTACCACTGCACCACTGTGCCATCCATATGCCATCAATGGACAACCACCACCTGAATTATGATGTTTGCTTAGTACATGGATCAAAAATGGGATTTGTAAAAATGACTGCAAGACAGGCTTTAAAAATGAAATTGTACAATGCTACAACAGCTTGAAGTGTCCATGCACTGACTAGCCTGGTAATGTTATAAAGAAAAATTCTACGTAGTTCAAATGTTATAACTCTATAAAACAATCAGTTATAGTGGTCAGGTGAACTGTTTGTTAAACTAAATAATTATCATACAGAAATCAATAAAGTTAAAATTTAGATAGCAACAAAGGAAAAAAAGACCCAAAGTAATGCATTAAAGAGTGCAATAAGGCAGCAGGGGAGTATATGTACAGATATTACTATTTGTCTATTGATTGTAAGGCCCCCTTCCTTCAGAGTCTTATCTTAGAACACCCCTGGGCATGCAATAATATCTGTGTCATACATGCCCACTTGTGTCTTATTGCTTACATATATAGACACATGCTAAGAATATTAAGTGGCATAGCAGTGACCTTTTCAGCATTATGTATAAATTGTCGTATATATATATATATATATATATATATATATATATATATATATATATATATATATATATATATTTACTTTTATTTATTTCTATGTTTGTTTGCTTTTGAACCAGGATAGTGGGCTGATAACTGGAGAAGTGAGTTGAGCTTACATAGACCCAGTTCAGCATGTAGTTTAATGTAAAACAAACTGTACATATGTAAAAAGAAATAGAATGCCATAATTAAGGGTCACTCTTTTACAGCAGTAAAAAAAAAAGAAATAAACTAATAATAATTTTCATGAGATGAAATAAGGTAATTCTGTCCACAACATTTAAGTATAATATCTGGTTATTACATAATTCTATTATAATTATTTAGTGTACCTACATATATATCCAAATATGAAAATTCAGGCCTTCGTAATCACAAACATAATGAACAGTATTGCCCACTATATTTGGTGCACTGTTGGAAACTAGCCCCCTAGGGGCACATGGCCAAGTCCCATTAACATGAATGGTTCAGGTGCTCTTGTGCTTGAGACTGGGAGTCAGCATTGTGTAGCTTAACAGCATTCGCTACTAAATAGCTACAGTAGCTACAAGGCAAGGAAACAAACACTGCAGTAGTAAGCTGCCTTATTCCATAGTGTAGTACTCCATTGGCATGAACCAAGCCAAGACTGGAATAGCTGGCCAAGAGGAAAAGGTCAAAACTTGCACCACACCACATGGGACACATAGCCCTCCAGAACACACACCAGCACTGCCTTCACATAAAAACACAAACCACACACCCACCTTTGCGGAGGCTAAAATCTACCCAAACAGCAGAGACCTCCAAGACAGAAATGCACTCGACCACCACAGCACAACACTAATCACAAGACACATAAAGGCAAAACAGCATGGCCAACACACAAGTCATAGGTGACTCGATAGTGAGGCACACTGATGTCCCACTCACTAGACTGAATAAGGAGAAAGTAACAGTCAGCTGCCTGTCAGGTGCCAGGATCCATCACATGACGCATGCACTCAGGTCCCTCAACAACAGGTACAAATATGACTCTGTCATTGTGCATGTGGGTGTGAATGACCTGAGACATACCTCCCTGGACTACATGAAAAGAGACATGGAGGAGCTCTAGGATTATTTAGCCCAGGCAGGTATGACCCTAGCCCTGAGCAGCATCCTACCATCTCCCAGAATTATATCGCAGTACAAGCAGAAAATGATTGATTTCAACAATTGGCTAAGTTTCTGGTATCATTATAAGGAGACCCAGTATCTGTCTGCCTGGGATGACATGATTGACAGACCTCAATGCTTTTCCAGAGATGACCTGCATCTGTCATCCTTGGGCTTCCAGATACTGGCCTTTTTTATGTGGTATTCCAAAGACCAAATTACCACCTTAACAGCTACAAACAAATGCAATCTGAGGGTCATGCTGCTCAACGCTAGAAGTCTAAATCTCAAAATACACTCACTCAAAACACTCCTTAAAATGGAGAACATTAATATTCGTGCTGTAACAGAGACCTGGCTCAAGGCAGCAGAAAGCAACCCTGCACTACCAGGTTGTAACTCATTCCACACCTTTCGGCCCAAGAACTTGAACCAAAGCTCCAAAGGCAGTGGTGTTTCCATATTCATAAAGGATGTGCACACCTCCAGACTGGTAGCCCAACATAATGCATCAGAGATACTACAGGTGCAGCTAACACTGGGTAAGACAGCATTTCAGGTTGTAGCCTGCTATAGGTCCCCAACCATGTCCCAAGACTTACACTCCAGGTTCCTATGCACACTGGAGAATATTAGGGTCCAACCTAACACTCTCATACTGGGCCACTTCAACTACCCCTCTATTAACTGGGAAAACTACTCATGTACCAATGCACTTGCCCAACGTTTTCTGGAATTCATTAATTCCAATGCCCTGGACAAGCTCGTTCTTACCCCCACTAGAGGTAGCAATATCCTTGACCTGGCCATTACTAACATAGGCAACTGTTGCGCTACAACAATAGTCAACTCCTCCCTGGTTAGATCCGACCACAAGCTAAGCACCTTGGAAATCCACATCTGCCCCCCCCCCCCCAAGGGGAACCACTAAGAAAAACTTCTCCAAAGCTAACTATGTGCTCCTAAAAACAGTGGTTGCAAACTTCACTGCACCCATGCAAATGGAGAATAGTTGCATGACCACTGAATCGTATACCAAAGCACTGTACGAACACATACACAAATGCATGGATCTCGCTATACTTAATAGAACCAAGATGCTGTCCTCCAAAAAAAAGCAAGACAATCGGGTGGTTCCCTGCCATAAACAAACTCTGCAACAGAAGGAGGAAACTGATGTTGAATAAGGTGAAGTCCCAAGACTGGATAAACTCCCTTAACAGCCTCAACAAAAAGTTGAGATGTCTCATCAAATCCTCTAAAGCTAGCTATGAAAACAGAATTGCAGCAAATAGTAAAGACAACCACAAGGCCTTCTATAGTTATGTAAAGAATCTCCACGGCAATACCCAGATTTGCACTGAACTACTGCACAATGGTACCTCGTATACCGAGCCAACATATATTGCCAATATACTGGCCGGCAGATTTAGTGCCAACTTTACCTTTCACCCTCCCCCAGAGGACCAATCACAATACCAGTTGATTGCCAGGCACCCAGTATTACTTCTGCACACGTTAAAACAGCACTGTCCAAGGTGAAGAATACAGATTCTGTGGGACCTGACAATATCCCTGGCTGTGTTATACATTAACTACAGAGTGAACTGGCACCTCACCTGTGTGCCCTGTTCAATCACAGCCTCACCTCAGGCTTTGTCCCTACCGAATGGCGCACTGCTACAGTCATCATTCTCCACAAAGGAAGAGCGACTACAGACCCTGGGAACTATCACCCCATTAGCCTGACGAGTCTGATATGCAAAGCTATGGAACACATCATTTTATTTTATTTATTTTATTTTATTTTACATTTGTTTACTGGGAAAGTCCGAATGGATATATGTCCATTTTCAGTGGTGGCCCAGGGAAAAAAGCTCCAAAAAGCAGAGTACAAATACAGTAGGAACAATAGAAACATTTAGAGATAAGAGATCAGTAGGGTTACAAACTTACATAAAACATAGTAGACAACATCAAAATCATGTGGCTTCAATTTCAGACAATAATACATGCAGTTATGGGCTATGTCCCATCAAAAATTCATACACTTATTAGAGTATATGATTGAATACTTAGGGAGAGTTTCTAGGAACAGCGGGTGGTGATTAGATGGGGTTTAAGCAGGCACATTGCCAATGCTGTTGGAAATGTAGTTTGAGCCTGGGCCTAATAAACAAGGTTATAGGGAATCTCCAAACTCTAGATCCCACACAGTTTGGTTTTGTGAAGGGTAGATCACACCTGCTCAATCTGGTCAACTTTTTGAGTCAGTCACGACAGCTGTGGATGAAGTCAAGGTGGTTCATACAGCTTACCATGATCTGGCCAAGGCCTTTAATACCATTCCCCACTCAGGAATCATAGAAAAACTCACAAAGCTAGGCATCAACCCCTATATCACTAGGTGGGTGCCAAAGTGGCTCACAGATAGAACCCACAGTAGGAAAGTAGCTGACATCAAGTCAGACTGACGACCAGTCATAAGTGGAGTCCCACAGGGTTCGGTCCTGGTTTCTTTCCTGTTTGGTATCTATTTTTTTGAAGTCCAGGCCAACATGAAGGGACTCTGGCTGACAAAATTTGCAGACACTTGCAAGTTTGGAGGTATTATTAACTCCCCAAGTGATGTTGACATCCTACAGAAAGGCCTCACTGAGCCAATGACTGCTGTCAGAATATGGCCTTAAGCTCAATGCCAAAAAATGTGTCATCGTCCCCTTTTGGGAAAAATCCAGTTCCCATAAATTACTACATTGATGGCAGTCCACCAAACACAGAAGGCATTATAAGAGATCTGGAAACCCAGGTTGACAGCAACCTCTCTTTTGACCACCGCATTGCCACTGTGGTCAGAAAGTCCTTCTATGTGGCACATCTCATTACTAAGGGTTTTGCATTCAGGAAAGAAGAGGTCATTGTCTCCCTCTACTCTTCCCTCATTAGGCCAATCATCAAGTACAATGCCCCATTTGCCTCACTAGACACCTGCAACAAGTGGATAGGCCACAAAAGTACCTCACAAAGAGGATCCTAGGCCTTAAACACTTGTCCTATATGGACAGACTCAAAAAACTCCAACTATTCTCTGTCTCATATCGCCTACTTAGAAGAGATCTCTGCTTAACTTACAAAGCCATGTCTGACCCAGCTCTGTTAGAAATGCTACATCTAAAGAAATCCCAATTCCTCCGCACCACATGGTCCAGCGACCTTAACCTCATTATCACAATCAACAGAGCATGCTGGAGGGACAGGTTCATAACCCAGAGAATGCCCATGCTATGGAATAGACTTCCCATACATGTTAAGCAGAGCACCTCACTGGCCCTCTTTAAGACAAATTTTGGTGAGTGGATGGGAAATAGAAAATTCATCCCAGGGATCACTCCAGTGGCTCTACTCGACAAAGGCACTGGGAACTAAGGTCGGGTGGCATGATGCTAGGGTAATCCTATGGGTCAGGCTTGTAAAGGCTCCTTGGCCTTTAGCCTAGTACACATCTATGAACCTATGAACCTATGAATGACTATTATTAGGCATACATGTGCACACTGATCATTACCACATTATGCTCAACAGAAGATATGTTTCTCTGTAAGCTCCTATTGGCAGGAAATTAGCAAAATCACAGGAGTTGCCAAGGTAAGATAAACTGAAATCGCAAATTTGCCTGCACTTTATGAGACATTGTTGCTAGTCAGAAGTTTTTTTACCTTGCATTGTAGATACTACAGAGTTCCATTTCAATGGCAGTTGAATGTTGTTCTGCACAGTCTGTTAATTGATGTAGCTCTGACTCTTACACCAATTCCTTATAAACTACCGGAGTCCCAAAATCCAGCTGTTGCAATTGATGGCATGCTGTTAGAGTACCACAGATTACCTTAGTGGACGCAAATTGTTCAGCACTATTGCAGCTCTTTCAAATTGCGTTCCATTGGAGATAGCATCATTAACATAAGAGGTATATGGTTAGACAGAATGGTGTAAAATTATACAAGCTCTTTGTATGATGGTGCTCCATTGTGTTAGTGTAGTTTGTGAATCAAAAAGGGCTTTGTATAACATTTTATTGCATACAAGCCTCTGCACGGGACAAGAGGTTGCCTTTCTGTAGCTTCTTAAGTGCAGAACCATCAAAAAAAAAAAAAAAAAGAAAATTGGCAGTATTCATAGGAGTCAAGGAATTCCAAGGTGATTTAATCTCATGACTATCAATGCCTTTTCAACATCCACTATCAGGCTGTACACACTTTCTCAAGGGGGGCTAGGCCAGTTAGTTCCAGGGTAAATTTATGGCTACCCATCCAGTCAAGTAGATTTAGTCTGAAGTAGGATAAAGTATCACACGGCTTAACCTGTAGGGGCAGCATATGCCTGAGATTGGGAGGAACAGTGTAATGTATCTCTCCCTCTCTGTTGTGCTCTGTTTATCTGCTGATAAACATTTAGATCCCTGGTTGTGAGGTTTGCTAAGGTGCTGGACTTGCAGATAGATAGCAGATCAAGTACAAAAGGGTGTTGAGTGGCATGGTAGGGGAGGCACAGATCATCCATCAAGAGCCTTTAAGATACTTATTAAAGTGATATATCTTATAGCCTCTCTTTATAGCTTTAAGCATCAAATCATATTTTTAATATCTCCTAGACATTTCCTAGTTTTCTGATATGTTGAATGAGGGGCATCCAGAAGTGGGCATTGTACTCTATAATCAGTCTTATTAGTGGTGAATATAAGGGGACAGTAAAATCTTTACATCAAGATGATATATGCTTGGCTATTGGTTGTGCTAAGTAGAAGAATTTTCTGACTGCAGGTGCCACATGATGATTAAAGGAGAGGGGACCATCAACCAACGTATCCTGCTTTCTGATTACATTTTTATTTAATAGTGGAGCATTGTCTATACCATATGTGTAGAGCAACAGTTGTTTGTCAGATGAAACAATGCCACACTTTTTCTAATTAAATGTGTGCTCATTTTTAGTACACCAGGTATTATTATTATTTATTTATTAATATTAATTATGAGATTGCTTTACTGGAAAGTCTGAGTTGATGAGCTACCCATTTTCAGCTGAGACTCAGGGGAAAAAAGCTCCACAAATAAAGAGAAACATAAATACAAAGTTTTTTTCTAAGACTTGATTAAAAAATATTTCTTAGTTAAACATAATACAAAACAGTTGGTAAAATATTCAAAGTATTATAAAACTCAACAATGTAGTAATTAAAGAGAGATTATATTTACATGAAATTTAGTTAGTTGAACTGAGAATAACTATTAAAAGAACTAGGATTTTGGAGTTAAAGGTAAGTTAAGAAGGATATCAAAGAGAGAAGTTAGGGAGGGGAGAAGGAAGTGGATAGTTGGACTGTAAGAGGGATGTTTAGAGTTAAAGAAGTAAGTTACTACTAGGTTAGCCTTAAACACAGCCAAATGTTGGTTAACTTGTCTTTTAGGGTGGTTTTGAAAGACCATTTTACCAAAAATCGGCTATGTTCCTGCTAAACACTATAGCCAATACTCACCAGCCTACTTAACTATGTAAGTTCTTTCTGAAGGGTACAGGTATCAGATGGGGCCTTGACAATAACACCCATGTTTGCAGTCTTCTTTAAAGTTAGTTAACCAGGGGACCTAGTTCACAGTTTGGGGACCAGAGAAGTTAAAGCCCAAAAGGAAAGGTCTCAGTATAAAATCCAGGGAACGCTGCTGGTTATCTTCATGCATTCAGATGGGGCAGTTGCCACATAACTTATGTGGATTTTGTCTTTTTAGCTAATCTGCTAACTATCTTACCACATAAGAATATATATTTAAAACATCTTGCTTGCTCGCAATACCTGCATGCAGTACGGTGTCAAACACTTTGACTTGGTCAAGATAGGCTTTGTGAAAAGCAAGACCACTGTGAACAGCCTGTGTGATGTTGTCCAAGAAGTTAACTAGATTTAATAGACAGGATCTCTCTTCAATAAAGGCAATCATCCCATCCTGTACTGGCACATACTAGACTCCCCTAAAGTAGCACCATCTACTCAGCCAGTTGTTGAAGCCTTTTATCTTTTCTTTATACCTTGATATCATTCTTGGTGAAGGAAGGACTCCACTCAGGACCAGAGTCTTACCTGCATTTGTTGTATGCATGGAAAGCTCTGACATGAATCAATGCGACTACCTCAGGACTTGTCATCCAATATCATTTTCTTCTTCATGGACCACCACCATTCAATAATCATGTTTGGGCTGGGAATGGGGCCTTTTAGGGACTTTTCAATGCCAGACATCCTGGCAGCTGAAAGGCAACTGACTGCAACCCTATCCTTGTCCAGCCTTGTGGAAGAATCTATATGATTAGCATTTGAGTAATCAAGCACTGAAATATTTTTTCCTAGCAGAGTGTTTAGGAATGCAGTATTGGAAGCAATCTGACTCTTGGTGAGTTAATACTGTAGATGTGCATATGGAGATGATTTGTTGTAAAATCTCCTCTGTGAACTATTTTTACTAGTTCTAGTTTTAGTTCCAGGAGGCATTTGTAGGGATTTTAATGGTGTCAGTCTGTGACATTTTAATGCATGGTTGACATTAAAATGCACAAAAGGAAATATCAGTTATTGAGAATGAGTGCACTAGCCTAAATACCTAATTCTAAGAAAATTCCATGGATTTCCAACATTCAGGCAATTCAAATTTGGGTTGTTGAGTATTTTCCAGTTAAATGAGAAAATGTGTCCCTGCCGATGCTTAAAAATTGCTACCACAGTGAAGACGCTAAAATATTTAAAAAGTTAAAATTCACATAGGACAATGATTACTTGCACTTGTATTAAGCAGAATTGGCATTTCCAATCTGGGAATACAACAGATTCATGAAAAACATTATATAGACAAAGACACCTTAGGCCACTTGGAAAAATAAGCAACTGATGAAGTGTGATATATATAAAAAAGAAATATGGACATAGGAAAGAAAGAGAGATCTGATCTTCTTCTTCTTTCGGCTGCTTCTGTTAGGGGTTGCCACAGCAGATCATCTGTTTCCATTTCTTCCTGTCCACTGAATCTTGCTCTGTCTCACCAACCACCTGCATGTCCTCTCTCACCACATCCATAAACCTTATCTTAGGCCTTCCTCTTTTCCTGTTACCTGGCAGCTTCATCCTTAGCATCTTTTTCCCAATATATCCAGCAATCCCTCCTCAGCACATGACCAAACCAACATAATCTTGCCTCTCTGGCTTTGTCTCCAAACCTCCCAACCTGGGCTGACCCTCTAATATACTTATTCCTAATCCTGTCCACCCTCGTCACACCCAGTGCAACTCTTAACATCTTCAGCTCTGCCACATCCAGCTCTGACTCCTGCCTTTTTGTCAATGCCACTGTCTCCAATCCATATAACATACCTGGTCTCACTACCCTCTTGTAGACCTTCCCTTTCACTCTTACTGGTACTCGTCTGTCACAAATCACTCCTGACACTCTTCTTCACCCACTCTATCCTGCCTGTACTCTCTTCTTCACCTCTCTTCCACACTCACCATTACTCTGAATTGTTGATCCCAAGTATTTAAAGTCATCCACCTTCACCACCTCTACTCCCTGCATCCTCACCATTCCTCTATCCTCCCTCTCATTCACACACATATACTCTGTCTTAGTCCTGCTGACCTTCATTCCTCTTCTCTCTTGAGCATATCCACCTCTCCAGGGTCACCTCCACCTGTTCCCTACTCTCACTACAGATCACAATGTCATCTGCAAACATCATAGTCCATGGGGACTCCTGTCTGATCTCGTCTGTCAACCTGTCTATCATCATTGCAAATTAGAAAGGGCTCAGAGCTGATCCTTGATTTAATCCCACCTCCACCTTAAATGCATCCATCACTCCCACCTTAAACCTCACCTTCTGTCACACTTACTTGTACATATCCTGTACCACTGTTACATACTTCTCTGACACTCCCAACTTCCTCATACAATACCACAACTCCTCTCTAGGCACTCTGTCATATGCTTTCTCTAAGTCCACAAAGACACAATGCAACTCCTTCTGACCTTCTCTGCACTTCTCCATCAACACTCTCAGAGCAAACATCTCATCTGTAGTGCTCTTTCCTGGCATGAAACCATACTGCTAATCACTAATCATCACCTCCCTTCTTAACCTAGCTTCCATTACTCTTTCCCATAACTTCATGCTGTGACTGATCAATATAATCCCTCTGTAGTTACTACAGCTCTGCACATCACCCTTGTTCTTAAAAATCGGTAGCAAAACACTTTTTCTCCATTCCTCAGACATCCTCTCACTTTCCAAGATTTCATTAATCTAGTTAAAAACTGCACTGCCATTTCACCTAAACACCGCCATGCTTCCACAGGTATGTCATCTGGACCATCAGCCTTTCCATTTTTCATCCTCTTCATAGCTATCCTTACTTCCTCCTTGGTAATCCACTGCACTTCATGATTCACTATCCGCACATCATCCAACCTTCTCTCCCTCTCATTCTCTTCATTCATCAGTCCCTCAAAGTACTCTTTCCATCTGCTCAACACACTCTCCTCGCTTGTGAGTACGTTTCCCTCATTATCCTTTATCACCCTTACCTGCTGCACATCTTTACTAGCTCTGTCCCTCTGTCTAGCTAATCGATACAGGTCCTTTTCTCCCTCCTTAGTGTCCAACCTTTCATACAACTCTTCATATGCCTTATCCTTAGCCTTCACCACCTTTCTCTTTGCCATGCACCTCATCTCCTTATACTCCTGTCTACTTTCTTCATCTCTCTGGCAATCCTACTTCTTCTTCGCAATATTTATGCAAAGGAGAAAGCCAAATTAATTAACAACAACAAAAAAAAAAAACACCCCAAAGAAATTCAAAGAGAAATATTCAAAAATAAGATCACAAAGAGGGAATATATATCTAAAGATTAGTAATGCAAAAGTTAAAAAACAGAAGCTGAAATTACAGAATCCTGCAAAGTGAAGGATTTATTGTAGAAAGTCTAACACAGGTTATATCACAGCATGATAGAACAGTGAGTCCCCCAAGTAAGGAGAAACAGGAGAAGCAGCAGACATCTGAAGAAGAAATATGGACATAGAAAGAGAAATATATTTAATATGGTGCAATATTTAAGCAAAGGAGAAAGCATAACTAATTAATACAAGCAGAGCAGCACCAAAGATATTTGAAGAGAAATACAGGCAATGGCATCCAGATATGGAAATGTTTACAATACAAAAACTAAGAAAACAAAGCAGGAAAGTATAAAAGAGGATTAATAATGGAGAAGTTAAAGCACTAGAAACTGAGGTTATGGATTATCTGTGAAATTAAGGATTTAGTGTAGAAAATCTAACTCTGATAACACCACAACAGGCTAGAATAATGGATCCCCAAATTAAGCTGAAACATGTGGAGCAGGAAACATCTGATCAGTTGCTACATAAAGATACTTTGGACGTTTCAGTAGGAAACCAGTACAAAAGTTCAATTGGAGTTGCACATCAAGGGAAGGTACAAGAAGCTGTGGCAACTCCGACACAGTCAATGTTGCAGAGTGATAGGCCAGTGAGTTTCTATATGAAAGAGCGCCAGATGACATAGGGTGAAACTGAAGAGAAAATAGCGCAGGAAGATGCTCTGAAACTTTCTGTAGAATGCCTGCAGGAAATGGAGATTAAACAATGTGCGCTCAGTTTAGAAGAAAATGATTCAAGGGAAGAGTTGCTTGATTTAATAGAGATAAATAGACATATTAAGATCAACGAAAGGAATATACTACAGAAAGTAAATAAGACCGAAAAGTTTGATAAACCAAATGAACACAGTATCAGGACTGTTCATAGAAATTCATGCAATATAATACAAGTAAATATATATTCCTGTTCAGCTAAATTAAAAACAAAGTTTTATCTAAAAAACACAGGGCAGTAAGGGAAAGGAAGGGGGAGAAATCAATTGCCATTGTGGAAGTATTGAATAGAGAAAACTATAAAGCAATTAAGACAAGAAGTACCACTGTTAGTATAGAAGAGGGAACAGATAAAAATACTCAGAAAGGTTGACATGATAAAAACTACATGCAGTATCAGAACAAATCAGGCTCTATCGTGCACTACTGCAAAAAATAAACTAAAAGATATCAGCAGAGGCAGAAAAACTTAGAAGATACGCAGATGAATAGAAAATAAAAGTACAGAATGAGGAATTTATTGATGACTCAAAAAGTTTTATAGGCATTTGGGAAACAAGCCAAAAGGAACTGAAACACCACCAAAAAAGTAGAAATCGATACATTTTGGAAAAATATCTATGAAGACCCTGTGGAATATAGCAAAGATACTGAATGGACAGAAGAAGTAAAAGAAAGAATAAGTTCAAATGTACAGGATATGAAATGGGATGAAGTAACTGCCAGAGAAATTGAAATGAAATTAAGGAAAGTTCCTAACTAGAAAACCTCAGGCTCAGCTGCAGTACTTAACCACTGGCTAAAAGTATTAACATCTTTACAGAAAGATTTAGCTGTAAGTAAGAACTATTTATATGAGCACCCTGAATAAAAAGAAAAACAATATTCTTCCTTATGAGTGAACCTGCAAGCTATACTAAAATCTATAGACCAATACCCTGCCTTCCAACAACATATAAACTGTATACTGGAATTGATGCGGAAAGAGTTTATAGTCATTTAGAAGACTCAGTCATGGCAATAAAACAAAATGTTAACAAAATAAAGTCATTTGGGACAATGGAATTCGTTGTTGAATAATGTCATAATAGAGAATTGCAAAAGGGGAATAGTCTAAGTGTGGCATGTATAGACTACAAAAAGCATTTGACAGTAACCCACATTTGTGGATAAAAGTGTGCTTAAAAATGAATAAGATACACCCCACACTGATTGTTTACATTACAGCAACCATGAAACAGTGGCAAACCGCTTTGCAGTTGTCATGATACAGGACAGATTATCATTCCGTTGATAAAAATTCAAAGGGGGATATTCCTGGGTGACTCTTTGTCACCACTGCTCTGTTGCCTTGTCCTTAACCCATTAAGCTGTCAGCTTAACAGATTAGGTCATGGCTATAATTTGACTATCAGAAAACAACAACATATAAAGATATGTCATCTTCTCTTTGTGGATTATTTTAAACTGTATCATTCATCAGATTAGGAACAGAAAGCACAACTACAAGTGGTCAAAACTTTCTCAGATGATATAAGAATGTCATTTGGTCTTGATAAATGTTCAAAAGCAAGCTTTAATGCAGGAAAGCTACAGTACCAGGAAAGCATCAGTCTGCGAGAGAATTGTGATATAAAAAAACCTGACCCGAGCAACAGGGATTGTATAAATATTTAGAAATTGATGAAGGATCAACAATAAAACATGAAAAAATATAAATAAAACTTCGTAAAGAATATTTTAGAAGACTTAAATTAATACTAAAAACAGCACTGATATCTAGGAAAAAAGTCCAAGCTATAAACCAATTTGTTCTTCCTGTCCTAATTTACAATTTTGGAGTGACTGACTGGCCTCAAATGGTGTTGGATAGTTTGGGCAAGAAAACAAGAAGGATGCTTCATGCTCATCAAATTATTTATAAAAATCACTGCATACCAAGACTATATATTCCCCATTCTGAAGGAGGTAAAGGCCTCCTCAAAATTGATTACATGTATAGGTCTGCAGTAGTGGGAGTGTATACATATCTGCTGACCTCACAAGACTCAAACATAATGAAAGTTTTTAAACATGAGGAGAATATGTCTAAGATGACTTCCCTGCTTAGTTTAGCAGAAGCATATCAGTGTCAAGCAGGAATCAAAATCATTTGGGTTTCTAATGCCATGATGGGAATTGACCTTATTCCTAAGTCGAAGTATTATTAAAGTTCATGAAATCATTGATGCTAACCAGAAGAGCTCTTCGCAGCACCCACAATGTACCCAGTAATGACTGCTAATTCGTATGGAGTTACATGTATCAGTAAAATATCTAAGTATGATTGTAAATTCTTTTTTTATAAGACCCATTGCTCCTACTACTACCGGTTGTCTTTCCTCCAGATTACTCTTGTTTCTGCCTTCAAATCCTGGTATTTTTTGATTTTGTGTCCCTCTGTACATAAGACACTGTAGCCACTAGGTGTAGCGATTTCAGTAATCAATGCTACTTTTGTCTTTTCATGAACTACTATGTCTGATTTTCTTGCATCTATTTCATGAACTGTTGTCAATTCCCATCATGGCATTAGAAACCCAAATGATTTGGAGAATTAAAAAAAATAAGTATAGAATCTTATCACTAGCCAAATATCCTGCCAGTTCATGGAATTACCCACACACCTTGAAAGTCATGTCTGTGTCCCACTGTGACCTATGCTCCCTTCTTACGCAACACTTACTTCCCTAACTTCCTTCCATGACTTTCCCTTCTCAATAGAAAACAAAAAGAGAACCCGTCTCACAAAAACAAAAAGTAACCTCCAACCCACACCTAAACACCAAAAAAGAAGCAATGGGAGGAAAAAGGTGCACCAAATCCACTTGAAAAGTTCCAAAACAATGAACGCTTTATTTGATACTGCGTTTTCGTCCAAAAGACTTCATCAGATAAAAACTGCCATTTTTTAAAAAAACGTTTTATACAAATTTATACCATTCTTATCCAATCAAATTATGCTTCCAATTAAAAAAGAGAGACCAAATGAAATTCAGTATTGTATGTCTCATACTAATTAATACATCCATACTCATTCAATTAGAAAGTTAAAATCCGCTGTCTTAATAAATATTTACTAAAATCAAAGTTTTTATTTAAAAAACATTTAAATTCATTTATTAATTTATAAAATAATGTAATATCATTCATAGGTTTTTATATTTGTTTTATAATTCATTGTTGGGAACGTGGTGCTTAGAGTCCCTTACTGTCTTCTATTTACAATGAAATAGTGCCATCTACTGGCCTTATTTATTATAATTTGTTTGATCATATCTTGATAGCTTTTAACCTTAAAAGTGGCAAAATAGAGATGTTTTCATTCAAACCTGGGGGTTTGTTGGCTTCCAAGGCCAATTGCCACCACAGTTCTTTAAAACCAATATTTTCCTCCCAGGGACCACCTCTAATATCGATTTTAACTTGGTCTAGCACAAAAAATCTATATTTATATTCTTTACAGACAAGTGAATGTTTAAAAAGGGCATTGGTTTCCTTGCATTTTTTAATTTCGTAGGTGTGTTCATAGATCCTCTTTTTTAAGGAACGTTCCGTCTTGCCCACATAGTAGGAAGAACACACTATGCAAATTGCAAAGTATACCAATCCCTTAGACTCACAGTTAAAATATCCTTTACTGTGCAGCCAAATATCTCTGCTGTCCAGATAATTTTTTTCTTGATTAATTATATATTCACATTGTCTGCATTTTCCACATTTATATGTGCCAACTTTGTCAGGGTTGCCTCTTTCACCTTTTTATCTGAAATTCCCTATCTCCAACAAATTTTTTATATTGGTTGAATTCTTAAACACCACCCTTGGGTTGGAATCGGATAGTCCATCCAAGTCCGAAAAAGTTTTGAACTTTTCCCATTCATTTTGAAACAAATCTTTTACTTTCCTGTTCAGAGCGTTGTATTCAAGTATAAGTGCTTGTTGGTAATTTTCCTTCTTTTGTGGACTGTTGTTATGGAGATTTTGTATATCTTCCTTGAGCCCTAAAATGGGCCTAAATCTTCCTCTTCTAGCCTTAACCACCTCCATTCTGTATTCCCTAATGAATTCCTTGGGATATCCTCTATCAAGGAACATCCGTTCCAGTTTGTCACATTCCTTATTAAATTCATCATCAGAACTCGTCATTCTAGACCCTCTGACGAACTGTCCCTTCACCAAGTTCCTCTTACAATGATTTGGATGTCCACTATCAAAATGAAGGCAGGAATTGACATATGTGTCTTTCCTGTACACTCTAGTTTCTAGGGAATTCGACTTTTTGATAATTTCTATATCTAAATAGGCAATG